>NW_006921779.1:759060-776019 GCF_000298275.1 Orycteropus afer afer | reverse complement strand
GAGGGAAAGGGAAAGGGGAAGCTTTTGTTTGGGGGGGTGGAAATTGAGTTTATACTAATGGTGGTGGAATATTTTGGAAAAGACTAGCAGTAGTGGTGGCACAACATGAAAAATGTCATCAATGTCCCTGAGCTGTAAATGTGGAAGTTGTTATGTTGGCAAATGTGTTGTGTATGTTTTCACCACAAGAAAAGTGGGGGGAAAAAAAGATCTCTAAGTCACATTGTCAATCAAGTTGCAGAACAGTACATGGAGAATGATCTCATTGATCTTGTTAAAAACCTATATTTTATATGTATACTTATAAACATTGGAAGGAATGTTGGGCAATCTACTTCCGTAGTGATACTGCCTCGAAACCCAATGAGGAGTCACTATGAGTCGGATTCGACTCAACAGCCATGAGAATTTAATATTTACAGACAGAGAAAGGTCTGCCAGGATACCCACCAAACTGTTGGCAAACTGTTTCTTCTCTAGGAAACAGCAACTTTGGGGCAGGGAGGGGAAAGGGGCTTTTATCTTTTATGTGAAGTTCTTGTTTGAATCTTTGTTTAATAAGAACATATACACATTTTTTTAATTAAAAAAAAAATGTCTAACAAATCCCAGAACAGTTTTTCCCAAAATGCTAAAATATTATTGTTTTCATTTTAGGTAATTATATGTGTGTCATAACAACAACAACAGTCCTTTCAGAATGCAGCAATATATTTAGGTGAATTTTAGTAAATAGAATATGAGAGTGATGAAAGAAGAAAAAACTGTATGCTTATATTCAGATGATCTAAAGCTGCTATTTTGCAAAACAAAATGGCCAGCAGTCTGGGTTTTATATAGGAAAAAGACAAAGACTTCTCAGCTTTCATATATATTACATCTTTTGTAGATAAATCCTACCCATTCCTGGGAAAGCCTCTAGCCATGTGAAGGATAAGAATTTTATAGACAAGACTCCAAAGAATCCAGGTACATAATGTGCACCAGAAAGCCAGTTACAAGTTCCTTGGGATCCTAGATAAGCTACCAGAATCTTAAACTAGCAATCCATGAAATTCTGTAAGGTGTTCTGTCTTTCATGGTGTGCCCACAGAGACATTTGTCCTTATCCTTCTTCTATGTTACTCTAACTTTCAGTATTTGGGGAACACAGCATTGCTAACAACAGCAATAATCTCTAAGGTACAGAATAATAGCTACCTTTCTGGTACCAGAAAGGTTTGTGTGCTCTTCTTTAAAATACAGTGTAGTATCTACTTTCTTGAGTTGTCAAAAAGATTAGCAATAATGTATACAAAGCACCTCTTTCAGTGATTTTTCTAGAAATCATTATCAAGAGTCTGACACAGGTATGGGAAGCTTTTATTATAGTTTAGTGTAGTATTCATGGATTCTGTCAAGCAGTCTCTAGAATATGCTTTCCAAGGAGAATAAGTCTCTTTTATAGAATATATACATACATGCTGTGTGCCTGGAAAAGACCCTCTGCTTTTCTCTCTTCCTCTTCCCTGTCTTTACTTTTAGTAGCCCCTTCTTTAGGCTTCTTTATGCACATACTCCATACAAATTATTAATTGACTTGTGTTTTGTCCTCTTTGTAAACTGTTAGCATTTGCTAGAACTTCTCTGTTTCTTGATGGAATTCTCCATTTTTTTCCCCGATGACTCTTTTTATTAATTGGCTCATATTTGGGGTAGATCAGTTTGCTGGTGATAGGAAAATATTGAAAAACACAGCAAATATGAAACAAGCTAAATAAGCAGCAATCGCTACCCAAAACCTTGGATCTTTCAGCAATGCTTTATCAAAGCAGCTAAACACTGTGTAACCTATGGACATCCCAGCAAATCCACCTGCAATATGAGCTGCAAATGACACCTTTGGAGAAAAAGAAAAAAACAGAAATAAATGAAGAAAATACTAGCTACATATTTCAGGTGCATCTCACTTACTTAAATACAAATTCCATTAGAGTCAAATAGCAGTTTTAAAAGTCTGGAGAACTAGCAGGTCAGGCAAAAGAGATGGAAAAGTCCATGCCGCAGAGAGGAGGTGTTCTAAAGGTTTGCAAAGACAGAAAACTGTCACTTTCACTCACTCTCTGAGTACACAAAACAGAACCATTATTTCTCATTCTTCTTGATCATAATTGCATTTAGGATAGTTCTATATAATGCCAACCAAGAGAATGGAGTTGTGTTGCCAAGAGAGATCTCAAAACAATCTGGTCCCACAGAAATGGGATATCAGAATTAAAACATAAGTCATATCTACTACAAATACTCAACAGAAGCTACCAAATTAAAAAATGAATTCCAGCAAAACTAGAAATCTGGGTCAGTTTTCTTTATATTGTAAATCCATCTGGACCCAGATTATCATTGTTGTTTTCCAATCTGCTTATTATTTACTGTAGTCAGTGAAATCCTATTCCTCCCGTTTTATAATAGTTACCACTATGGGAGGCACTGAGAAGTAGAGATCAGTGTCAGGGCTGTGAGAGAGTTAAGTGAGGAGAACAATCCAAAAGTCTGATTTTCCTAGTAATTTTATTAATGCCAAATGGAAGTTTCCTCAGGGTAAATTTTTTTTACAGAGTTTAAATAAACAAAAACAAAAACGTTGCTGTCAAGTAGATTTCAATTCATGGTGACCCCGCGTGTGTCAGAGTGGAACTGTGCTCCGGGGGGTTTTCACGGGCTGATTTTTCAGAAGTCAGCTGCCAGGACTTTCTTCCAAGACACCATTGGGTGGACTCAAACCACGAACCTTTGAGTTAGCAGCCAAACACATTAACTATTTACACCACTCAGGGACTCCAAATCACAGGGAATTTGTCCCTAGTTGATAACACTTTTATCTACTGATAAGTAAGCAAATTTTCATTAAAAATAAATAAATAAACTGAACTCACCGGTGACTCAGTTGCAGGGACAAAGAACCTTCTATAGAGAGCAAATCCCACATCTGATGCAACTATAATGAGAAACAACCTGATGAAGCCCCAGGATTCCTACAACAGTGAGCCAAATGTTTTTGCTTCCTCTCTGTGCTAGGTGCTGTTCCAAGAGTTTGACATGTATTAACGCATGAATCCTCATAACAACTGCATAAAATCAGTACTTTCATTATCCCATTTTATAGATTTCTTCATCCAACAAGTATTTATTGATTGTCTTCTATGTGCTAGGCACTATTCTAGGTGATGGAGATAAAACCGTGAATAGATCAGACAAAGAAGCTTGCCTCATGGAGCAAGCTGATGGTCTAGTGGGGGAAGGCAAACAAATAAGTAAACTATACAGTATGTTAAATGGGACTATGTGCTGTGGAGAAGATGTAAAACTCGGAAAGAGAAGTGCCAATGCCAGAAGTAGGATGTCATTTCTAGTAGGACAGTCAGGGAGGATCTCATTGAGAGTATAGCATTTGCTGTGGAGAAGGAAGGAAAACTAAAAGCAAACCAAACTAGTTGCCATGAGGCTGATTATGACTCAGGGCAACCCTGTGTGTGTGTGAAAACTCCACAGGCTTTACAGAGTTGACTTTTAGGAAGTAGGTGGCCAGGGCTTTCTTCCAAGATGCCTCTGGGTAGACTCAAACCTCCAAAGCTTTAGCTGGCACCTCCTCCACTTGCACCATCCGGGGAATCCTACAAGGGAGCAAGCAAGGCTGATATTTGAGGCACAGGCTTCCAGGCAGAAGCAAGAGCAAGCGCAGGGTCCCTAAGACAGGAATGTGCCTGGGGTATTTGAGGAATACCAAAGCAGTTTATCGGGAGCTCTGGTCATGTAGTGCGTAGTGCCTAAGGCACTTGACTGCTAATCAGAAGGCTGGCGGTTCAAACCCACCAGCCACTCCTCGGAAGGAAGGATGGGCAATCTACTTCCGCAGTGATACTGCCTCGGAAACCCAAGGAGGGGTTGCTATGAGTTGGGTCCGACTCAACGGCACATAACAACAACAACAACAACAAAGCAGTTTATCTGGCTACATCAGTGGTTTTCTGAATGTGGTCACCTGAAGACTAGCAGAATCAGCATCATCTGGAAACTTGTTAGAAATGAAAATCCTCAAACCCAACTCCAGACCTATTGAACCAGAGACTCTGGGGTGGGAGTCAGCTTGTTTTAACAGTCCCTCCAGTTAATTCTGGACTAGAGTAAGGGGTAAAATGGTAGGTGAGAAGATCAGACAGGTAGCCAGGGACAGGTCATGTGGGGACCTTATGCCATTATAAGCATTTTGGCTTTTTATTCTGCACGGAAGCCTTTGAAGGATTTTGAGCACAGCAGTAACATGATCTGACTTATGTTTTCAAAAAGATCATTCTGGATGCCATATAAGAAATAGTCTCAAAGGGAACAAGGATAGGCACAGGGAGACCAGCTAGGATATTAATACTATTATAGCAATCCAAGTGAGGAATGATGGTGGTATCTATAACATAAACCAACACCTAGAGATAAGTACTTGCCCTAGGCTACACAGCAGAGGCGAGGCCAGCATTTGAACTTTAAGACGTCTGGTTGCAGAGGTTCCACTCTCATCACCCCCACTAACTAGTTAGTGCTGGGAGCACTGGAGATAGGTCACAGAGGGAAATGAGTCACATTCTCCAGTGGGATGGTGAGAACCACAATTTAGGCATTCTTCAAATAAGTCAGATCTGTGCTGCAAAAAGAGGTCCCCAGTTTCTTGGCCTAGAATTCTGTCCTACCTGTGCAGGCTCCTTGGAAACCTCTGCAGCCATTACTTTCCACACCTGTGCCCCTATTCCCTCTGCTCTACTTAGTGTGCCACGGCATGCTGGGAGAGGTAAAGACTTAGTCCTTGCCCTTGGGAAAACATCAGGACCATGTGCTCTGGCTACTTTACTTTTCAATATTGTATTGATGTTGAAGTCACTGGACTGAAATTGAGGTCAAAGAAGCACTCAATATTAATTTAATTGTAAATGACTTATTACACAAAGGGCTCAATAAATGTGGCTGTACTATATTTTAAACCATCATTTGCATTTCCTAGTCCAGTGGACATAACACACAAATGAAGGACTATGAAGGTAGAAGGAAACCACTGCCAAACAGCAGGGCCACCTTACTGGAGCAATAACTTTGGTCCAGTCTAGCTGTCCCACAGTAGGAAGCCCCTTCTCAAAAACATCTTTGTAACCATTCACATGTCAATTTCTCCACCCCATTTCTCTCATTTCTCCCTCCTGCTATCTGCTCTGGTGGTGTAGTGCCTAAGGCATTTGACTGCTAACCAGAAGCTTAGTGGTTCAAACCCACCAGCCACTCCTCGGAAGGAAGACTGGGCAACCTACTTCCATAGAGATGCCATTTCAGAAACCCTGGGGATCACTGTGAGTCGAATAAGCTCAACAGCAGTGAGTTTGTTTTTTTATTTTGTTTTTTGGTTACTATCTCTGCCTGATTCTTTCTGCTTCCTAGGAGAGTTTGCTTCTGAGTTACTGCAGCCTCTGAACTGAGACACAACTTCTCATCTCAAAACCCATTGCAATGGAGTTGATTCCAACTCATAGCGACTGTACAGGACACAGTAGAACTGTCCCATAGGATTTCCAAGGCTGTAATCTTTATAGACGCTGACTGCCTCATCTCCTTCATGCAGAGAAGCTGCCTTTCAGTTAGCAGCCAAGCACTTTAACCATTGTACCCCCAGGGCTCCTTTCCATCCCAGAAAAAGCCCTTATTATTGCAATGAACCAAATCATTTTCCTCATTAAAAATTTGAGGCCCCTATTATTTGGTTGAGCTTAAAGGTAACAAGCTTCAAAATATATCAAAATAGCATAGTTGAAGTTTTAACAGTATTACTTTCCTGTTACAGAAGTAATACATATTCATTGGATAATAAAAGGAGGGACATAAAAGGTATAAAGAAATGAATTTTTAAATTGTCCATTTTCCTATCCCAGAGAAACCTTCTGACATAGTTCATTTCATCAATCTTTTCCTATGTGTTTTTAAACATAACTCAAATTTTAGTATATATAAAAATTTCAATATAGCATTATATTTAAGGCATTTTTCAGTAAAAATCCTCTTTGTAAACATTAAAAAAAAAAAAAAAACAGGCCCTTCTTTTACGAGAATTATCTTTATACAGATTTTTTTTTTTTTTTAAGAATGAAATGAGATTTCTTTCCTTTTTCCAAAGGGAAGCTCAGTTCCTTGATTAGAAAATAGTATCCAACAAACAATGTTTTGATCAAAGAAGGACCTTATGGCCAATTGTCCTTCAGAATTTAAGATTAATATTTACCATTTGGGGAAAGAAAAAACAAAACCATATATATTTTTCCAAGGAAAAGTGTTTAAAATCAACATGTATTTATTTTCTTAATTTTATTTTTATTAATCTGGTGTGTATTGTAACTCTTCTCATTTTTAATAGTAGGAAAACAGGCCAAAGAACTTTTAGCAATGACCTGGGCCTTGAAGTGGGAAAGGTTCACGTATATATATATATATATATATGCTGCCAACTCTTTGAGATGTATGTAGAACGTAATAAAAACATACCAGTCAGTGATTTTATTACTTACCTCAAGAATGACATAATATTACATAAATGATTTTGGAGATACCTTTTAATGAGGAAAGGATTTTGTTTTTGTTTTTCACTCCACTATTGAGAATAAAGAAGAGCAGGTAAAACATTTCCCCTTTAAGGGTTTGAAACTTATTTTCATCCTTACTTAAATGAAGCAGACTGGCTGGAGACCCAGGTAATGTATGTAACAGCATTTTTTTAGTCAAAGGGCTTGTCCCTTGGTTCTAATTGTGACTCTTGGCAACTCAAGTGGCAGCTATGACCACACAGTACCTCTTATATCTCCCGGATGCTTTCTCTCCCTTTTCTGCTGACAATTTTCCCTTACTTTTCTGATTTCTAGTGAAGAAAAAAAACTGTCTACAGTATGGTATAGACTATAAGCAAGTGAATTCTTTTATCTCAGGTGAAATATTGGTGTTTTTTTAGTTAAATTGTTCATAAACTAAATTAGTCTCTTTCCTCAGAGGCAGTAGTTATTCCTGTTCTTGTAATGTGGATAATTGAACTCTTGATACCAATTAGCAGAATCTTTTTTTCTTACTGTGTGGACAGGAAAAATCTTAGGCTTCATCAAATGTCACCTCTGCCTTAGCTTTCAAGTAGTCTGATCCCAGGACCTGTCTTTATCCCCACGGCCCTCTGTGTGGACCAGCTTCAGGTGGAGCAGGTAGGTGAACACATTTCACTACCCCTCCTTTGCACTTGTTTTCTTCTGCTTTGGACTCAGCTAAAATTCCATCTCCTCTCCAGCCTGAGCACTCTCCCTAAACTTGTTTAGCATATAATTCTATGCTATAATTCTTGGAGATTTCAAAAGCCACATTAGTCATCCTCCTAATTCTCTGGCTTCTGAGTTTCTTGACCTCCTCTATCTTGTCTTCGGTCCTCAGCCAACCCCATGTGTTATAGAATATCTTATCATTATGAGTAATTGTACTGCCTTCCAAAATCTCAAATTTCAAGGTCCAAAATTTATCCACTGGTTCTCTCCCTGCAGTACACCATTATTTATCTTGATCCTACTGCAACCCGTGGTCCATTGATACCCCTACCTTTTAACCATCCCTCACCTTCCTCATATTCTCACTTCTCTCTGTAACCATGTTCCATCATGCTGTTTTCTCCCTCGCATGTACTCACAGCTCCCTTACTCTTCTCTCCATAAAGAAAAAACAAACCAGTTGCCATCAAGCTAGTTGATTCATGGCGACCCCCTGTGTGTCAGAGTAGAATTGTGCTCCATGGGGTTTTCAACAGCTGATTTTTTAGAAGTAGATCATCGGGCCTTTCTTCCGAGGTGCCTCTGGGTGGACTCGAACCTCCAGCTTTTCAGTTAGCAGCCTAAGAGTCTCTCTAAGGCTGCAAATGTTTATGGAAGCAGACTGCCACATCTTTCTTCTGCAGAGGAGCTGGTGGTTAAACCTGAACCCTAGTTAATCACACTCTGCACCTATTTCACTCCTATACCCACGCACTTAGTTGAATATGGCTGGAGAAAAACACACAACTATGCTTACTCTCCTCACTTGAAATCTGTTATCACCAGCTTCAATCCTACTACATTTCCATCATCTGTTTTCCAAGATTGCTACTTCATACAGTTTCCTCTCTCCTTAAATCTCCCCCATCTTACTTGTTACCAATTTCACTAAGAAAATAGAAGTAATGAAAAGAGGAATTCCCTAAGTCTTATCATCATGTGTTCTACCTCCTGCATCCATACCATACAATCTGCCTTCCCTCTGGATAGTATAAATGATTTGAATGAGCTGTTTTGCTCCTATTTAAGGCTAACGTCTTCTCTTGTGTGTAGGATCCATTTCTCTCTCCTCCATTCAAGGACAGAGCTCCAGAAATTGTCTCCAGTATCATTAAGTTTTCTTTTCCCCTCTGTGTTGGGTCACTACCATTAGTATACAAGCAAGCTATTTTTCTCCAGTCTGGAGGGGGAAAAAAAAACCTCTTTCAACCCCCATATCCTCCACTGGCATCTCTGTTCCCCTTTAGAGCAAAACTCTTTTAAAGACTTGTGTTTGCCTGTTCTCTCCAATTCTACCCCTCTAATCTGTCCAGAATGTGCTTTACCAAAACTGTCCTTGTCATAGTCTGTAAAGATTAGTTTTGAGTCCTTATCTTCTTGGACTGTCATCAGCATTTGACATAGTTGATCAGTCTTTCCCTAAAAATCTTTCTTGACTTGGTGCCTAGGACACCACTCTACTGGTTTTTCTGCTATATAGCTGGCTGTTCCTTCTCAGTATGTTTTGTAGGTACTTCCCCAAACTCTAAGTATTGGAGTGCCTAGGACTCAGTCCTCAGTCCTTTTTTCTTTTCTACTGTCATTGTCCAGGAGCTCTCATTCAGTCTTATGACTTTAGATACTATCTGTAAGCTGACTACTCCTAATGTATATCCCTTATCCAGACCTCTCCCCTGAACTCACTGTCCAACATGAGACAATACCCTACTCTGTATCTCCATACTAATCTCTAAGCATCTCAGACTCAACCTATTCAAACTTCTGGTTTCCTCCCAAAAACGTAGTTCCTTTCCATCTAAAAAAAAAAAAAAAAAAAAGTCTCTCTGTGTTTCTAGTTGCTTGGGCCAAAATTCTTAGTCATTCTTAACTAACTCTTGTCTTTCTTTCCCACACCATGTCTCATGTCATTTCTCACCACTGCTGCAGCTAACATCCTGTGCCAATCAACTGTATCTTGCCTGGATTTTTGCAATATCCTCCTGCTAGTCTCCCTGCTTCCACTCTTGTTTACCACCACCACCACACACATAAGCGCATGCACACACACACACACACACACACAGGGGTTGAGTATCATGTCACTCAATTTAATTTTCTGATTTCTTTTTTGTGGAAGTCTTACAACTTTTCATTAGCTGGATGAGGAAACATTTGGAGAAGGTCCCAAAACAAAGGCCCTGGACATGGAACTTTCCGTCTTTCTTATCAAATGGATTGCTGTGACATGCACTTCTCCTGTTCTGCTGCCTGTGATACATGTTTTAGACTGAATTTTAGAGAAGTAGGATTTCTTGTGAAAAAGGATAGAATGGCTCACAGTAGGCTCTTCCTGAGCCAATGGCATGACTGTTAGTCCTCGACCTCGTATTCCTCCACCACTTAAAACCACCTCATGCCCAGGAGTCTACCTGCAGCCCACCTCTATCTGAGCCTAAAGATGGTGCTACTTCTCATGTTTTCAGGTGACAGTAAAAGATGATGACACTGTAATTTCATGACTCCCAGGGAAAGCCACCACCATCTTTTTGACATCCTGGATCAGTGCTGGGCCGTCAGCAGGTGGGTCTTCCATAGACTCTCTTTGATTTTGCAGGTTCTTGGGAAACTATGGTTAACATATAGACTAGTCATTAAATTTCAATTTAGCCTGTAGTCCCAACCTCCAACCTCCTTTTCTACCCAACTATACTAAAATAAATGTTTTTAATTAAAATATGAGGAAGAGATGGAGGAGCTAATAAAATACAAATAAAAGATGTGAGATTTACATTTAGACTTGTTTTTCTTACAAAAGTTTCTCTATAAAGATTTTTAAATATACACATGGGAATAACTTGTCTTTTCTTTCTTTCCTTTTTATTTTTTTTTTTCTTTGTTACTTAAACTGGGGTAATAGCAATAAATTGAGAATCAGAATGCCTGGCTTCTAGTCTTAGTTCAACAGAAATAGCTGACATGTTTTGTCTATCAGTGTTTTTTTTCTTTAATCTTAGAATTGAGAAATCAAGGAAGAAGATAGAGTAAATCAGTGTTTTTCAAGCTTTTTCCAAATACTGGAACCCCTATAAATTCTTGTGCATAAAATGAAGCTACTGGTGGCATAGTGCCTAAGGCATTTGACTGCTAACCAGAAGGCTGGTGCTTCAGATCCACCAGCCACTCCTTGGAAGGAAGGTTGGGCAATCTACTTCTGTAGTGATACCGCCTCAGAAACCCAAGGAGGAGTCACTATGAGTTGGATCCGACTGTTTGGCAGTGGGTATGTTTTGTCTTTTTTCTGTGGTTGAAGTAGAGAGGGTGACTAGAGCTGTACTCTCGTGGATCCCTCCAGTCCAGAAAGAAAAAGCAAAAACGTGTCACTTAAGTACCCCCAAGAACAACAAGACAGTCTGTGAAAGCTCTTCCGATTACACCTGTTTTGTAGCTCTTTCTGACTCCATGCTAGCAATCATCCTACAGGTTAGTGTTTTGGAAATGTGAAAAGGCCCTGAAGGTTGAACCAACAAAAGTGAAAGTGTGAAGTGTCCACAAAATACACTTACTTATAAGGATGATGATCAGTAGTCTGGCAATTCCAAAGGCAGGAATCATTTCTTGAAAATTCTTGCAAAGAGATAAATAGTAATAATAAGATAAGCTATCTATTGGCAAATGAAACATCAACTCCACTTCCTCTTCATCTGCTTTTTCATTTACATTTTGAAGTGTTAAACATTTTCAAAGCAAAGCACTGGTGTAACAGCCCAGTTCTCAGATATATTTGGGAAGTTTAATGCTGGTGCACTTCAGAGAACAAATGAAACATGTATTTGACTTCATTATATACTAGATACAATTTTACTAGTCTTATACAGTCCAGATATAGGTAATATAAAGTCAACACTTCACGTGTCCATTAAAAAAAAAAAGCTGTCAAGCCTGATAAAATTTTTCCGAGTGTTTTTGGTTAGTATTCATTGGATTTTCATCCTCTTTTCCAATAATGATTAGCTAAAACTTAACTGAAATTTGAGTATTACCTTAATTCTTTTTCAAAAAATTTTTGAACGTTAGTCAAAACACATGGTTTGATTTTAGCTTTGAAGAATCTCAGTCCAGCTTGCAGTGTAGCCCCATGTGTCACTAGAGAACTGTCACATCAGAAAGACATTTCTACTTCAGTTTACTAAGTAACTTCTCTCTTCCCTTTCAAGTTATTAGCTCTCTTTCTAAGGAACAAAGATGCTGAAATCAATTATTTTCAAACTTTTTACCATGACCCGTTGTTGTTGTTGTTACATGCCGTCAGGTCAGCCCCGACTCATAGCGTCCCCTCCTTGGGTTTCCGAGGCAGTATCACTACAGAAGTAGGATTGCCCAACCTTCCTTCCGAGGAGTGGCTGGTGGGTTTGAACTGCCAGCCTTCTGGTTAGCAGTCAAGTGCCTTAGGCACTATGCTACCAGATCTCCTACCATGACCCATAGTAAGAAATAATTTACGTAACAACCTACTACACACACAAATCAAACAGTACTTACCCTTATTGTACATGATGCACACTAATTTTTTTTTTTTTTTTAATTTTGGTCACAACCCCCTAAACTGAGTTCACAAGCACTGACAGGTTATACATGGTGTCTCCATGGGTCAGGGACTGACTAGAAGGCAGCTAACAATAGGCTGTAGGCCACAGTTTGAAAGGCACTTTTCTAAGTGACTTCTATATTTGGAACAGTTTCCATAATTGCTTCATATTTTTCCTCCAATAGTATTTTTAAAGTATGTCTAACTGCTGGCTGAAAGGTTCAAACTAGTCAGGAACTTAACCTGTTTAAAAAAGTGATTGGCACTCTTACATGATATCAGTGCAAGTTTAAAATTTTGGAGGGCAATTTGACAAATATCTATTAAAATTTAAAGTCTTTATCTGATAATTCCATTTCTAGGAATTTGTCCTGCCGGGGGAAAAAAAAAAAATCACACAAATGCAAAAAAGATAAACATTCCTTATAACATTGCTTGTAAATGTGAAAAGCTGGAATTGCCGCAAATGTCTTTCAGTGAAAGATTGGTTAAATAAATTATGATGCAGCTATACAGACAAGATGCTATAGAGCAGTTGAAAAGACAGATGCATCTCTGTGTACTGATACAGTGAGATGATTAGGATACTCTATGAAAGATGCCAAAAAGGATTTATAAGGCTGATCCCATTTTTATAGTATTAATATTGGTAGAATTTTCAATGCATATTGAAAAATATTCATACTATTAACAGATAGTATCTTGGGTACTTTGACTTTCTATTACTTAATGCAAAATTTCATTAAAACTCATTACTTTTCAGATCAGAGAAAGTAAAGATGAAATAGGCAAAGAAAACTGAATGTTGGGTAGACATATATATAATTCTCAGAAAAAAGGAGTCATGCTTTTTGAATAAATGAGTAATACTGATAATGAAGATTCCGTAAACCAAATACAGTCAATCCTCATTATTTGCAATTCTGTATTTGTTGTAATTTGTTTATAATCCCAAAATCAGTACTTGACATGCTTTCATGGTAATTCATGAACCTGCACAAAAAGCTGAAAAATTTGAGTTGTCCAACACGCGTGCATTACCAGCTATGGTTGAAAAAGGTGACACTGCCTTCTTGTTTCAGCTCATACTATAAACAAGTACCTTTTCCAGTCTATTTAGTGCCGCATTTATCATGTTTGTGCTTTTTCTTGGTGATTTCACTGTTTAAAATGTTCCCAAGCATAGTGCTGAAGTACTGCCTACTGTTCCTAGGTGCAAGAAAGCTCTGTGTTAGATACACTTCATTCAGGCATGAGTTACAAGGCTGATGGTCATGAGATTAATATAACAAATCAACAATATATGTTCAATAAAGTATCTTTAAACAGAAACACATATAATACAAGGTTATATATTGACTAGTTGATTAAAATGTGACCAGAGGCTCATAGGACCCTCTGTATTTCCTGACCCTGTATTTCTTCCAAGAGCAATAGTTCAGAACTCGCTAATTCAGTGTCCATGGTGACTTTATAAAACATAAACCATTTGCTGTCAAGTTGATTCTGACTCATGATAACCCCATGTATTAGATAATAGAACTGCTTCATAGGGTTTTCTTTGCTATAATCTTTACAGAAGCAGATCACTAACTGTGGTGTGATGGATTGCTTTTATATTATGGACTTTGTAGCCATGGTCTTGTAATACCCACCACATGATTGGGTGAGACCATGCAAATAAGGTGCTCTTGGCCCACTAAGGGGATTGGGAAGTTTGCTAATAAGGCAAATAAGGTTCATGGAACCCTGCAAGGGAGGAGGGGTGGAACCATACACACAGGTATATGGAACCCTAACAAGGGGGTTGGTCGGTTTTCCCATCCTGCTAGGGTAACAATAAGCCATCCCACAAGCAGAAAAGGGGAACTTCACTACCACCAAGAAAAAAGAGCTAGGAGTGGATGTTACCCTTTAGACCTGGGATCACTGAGCTGAGAACCTCCTAGACCCAGGAGGCAGGGAGAGAGAGCTATAACACTGGAGAGGGTAAGAGACAGGTAAGAGTAGTGGCGGCAGAGAAACAGCAGCAGAGGCAGCACAACCAAGAGAACTATAAGAGATGGCGCAGTGGGCTTCCTGGCCCAGAGAGTGAGAAATCTGAGCACCTCCAGGCAGGAGATTTGCTAGTGGAGTGGGGTTCCCCCAGGCACTTGCCAAAGCTAAGCTTGCTGACTAGAATTTGGTTTTCTGAAAAGATTAATAAAATTGACCAACCACTGGCAAATTTAATAAAGGAAAAAGAGGGAGAGAATACAAATAACATGAATAAGAAACAAAATGGGCAACATCACAACAGAACCAACTGAAATAAAAAGGATAATATCAGGATACTATGAAGAACTGTACTCCAATGAATTTTAAAAATCTAGAAGAAATGGACACATTTCTAGAAACACACCACTTACCTAAGCTAACACAGACTGATGTGGAAAAGTTGAACAGATCCATCACAAAAAAAGAAATTGAACAGGTCATAAAAAAATTACCAACAACAACAAAAAAAAGTCCTGGCCGAGATGGTTTCACCAATGAATTCTACCAAGCATTCAGAGAAGAACTGACACCAATCCTACTCAAACTGTTCCAACACATAGAAAAGGATGGAATCTTCCCTCATTCATTTTATGAAGCAAGCATAACCTTGATACCAAAACCAGGCAAAGACATCACTCAAAAGGAAAACTACAGACCAATATCCCTCATCAATATGGACATAAAAACCTTCAAAACAATCCTAGCCAATAGACTCCAACAAATAATACATCATGACCAAGTGAGGTTAATAACAGGTATGTAAGGATGATTCAACTTAGAAAAACAATCAATGTAATCCATCACATAAGGAAAATAAAGGAAAAGTACCACATGACCATATCAATCAATGAATAAAAGGCATTTGATAAAATTCAACACCCATTCCTGATTAAAAAAATATATATATCTCAAAAATAGGAATAGATCGGAAATTCTTCAACATAATAAAGGGCATACATGCAAAACCAACAGCCAATATTATTCTCAGTGGAGAGAAACTGAAATAATTCCCCTTGTCAACAGGAACCAGACAAGGATGCCACTTCTATTCAGCATTGTATTGGAAGTCCTAGCCAGGGCAGTAAGGCAAGAAAGAGAGATAAAAGGCATCCAGATTGGTAAGGAAGGAGCCAAATTATCCCTATTTGCAAATGATATGATCTTATACATAGAAAACCCATGAGACTCAGCCAGAAAACCATTGAAACTTATTGCAAGATTTACCATAGTGGCAGGATAAAAGATCAACATTCAAAAATCAGTTTGATTCTTCTACACCAGCAAAGAGGTCTCTGAAAAGAAAACAAGGAAATCAATACCATTTACAATAGCTATTATTCTGGTTACCTAGTGCCACTCTGACAAGAATATACCACAAATGGGATGCCTTAACAAACAGGAGTTTATTCTCTTACAGTTTGGAGGCTTTAAATCTAAGTTCAAAGTGCCAGGCTCTAGGGGCTGGGTGAAAGCCCCTCAGATCTGTGCTGCAAAAAGAGGTCCCCAGTTTCTTGGCCTAAAATTCTGTCCTACCTGTGCAGGCTCCTTGGAAACCTCTGCAGCCATTACTTTCCACACCCGTGCCCCTATTCCCTCTGCTCTACTTAGTGTGCCACGGCATGCTGGGAGAGGTAAAGACTTAGTCCTTGCCCTTGGGAAAACATCAGGACCATGTGCTCTGGTCTATACGAAGCAAGAAGCAGAGCTAGACCCCAAGGTTGAGGGGCTACATTCAGGGTTCAAGTGTGCCAAAAGCTAGAGACCATTCCCAAGCTGCTGCTTATATACAGGAAACAGACTGCATCTCTAAAGCAGTTACTCAGCTGTTCCAATACATTTCACCATGGAATTAATGGGGAATAACTACATCCAGCTGCCCAGCCACTCAACCAGGCCTAGCCAAGTTGACACACAAACTTAACTACCACAGCTATCAAAATGATAAGATACTTGAGAATAAATCTTACCAGTAACACAAAAGACCTAAACAAAAACAAGTGACACAGACTGTCTTCAACAAAGAAAAGACAGTTGACAGGGATACAGAAGATAACTAGATCCCTGAGCTTTGAAAGGAACTATACAGAAGTGGTTTAGGCACCAACCAGTGGAAAAACCTGAATGAAAACAGTGAGTACAGAGACAGTCAGAGCCGTGGACTGTCAGCTACCCTGATGGGACCAACAGCCTGAATATTTCCAAGTGGTGTTGGAACTGAGAACTGACCTAAAGATCAGCCCTGGTCACCAAGGGCTGCAGAGAAGACACTGGTAGCCTATGACTAGGAAGGGAAACAGCAAGGAGGGAGACAACCTGAGCTGTTGACTTTCCGCTGTCCGGAGGGTTCAGCCATTTTGACTGTTTATACATGGCAGCCATTTAGTATATTTAAAGTAACTGAGGGTGCAGCCATTTTGAATCTTTACAGGTGGCAACCATTTTGGATTTTAAAGTAATAGCATTCTCATTCGGATTCCAGGGAACTAAGAATAGGCTCTGTTTGCCAAGGTTGGCAGGGACATATGAAAGGCTGACAACAGGAAAGGAGACAGGTGGTGAGTGTATAAGTGCTGTCAACTAGCGAATAGAGGAGCTCAGTACCCAGCTTGTGTAGATAACATACAAAGAAAATGAAAATTGTGGGCAAGTCACTCCAATATATAAATATAAACACAAAAAAGTCACAATGCCTCAGAGACAACAGAGCATCACAGTCCACACAAAGAAGCAAGATAAAGCAGGAGAAACAGGGGACCAGGATACACACCCAAAACACATCCCTGAGGAAGACGCAGCATTGGAAATCCCTGAGAAGAAACTCAAAAGAATTATATTTAAGTATCTTCAATGAATTGAGAGGCAGATCAAGGAAAACACTGACAAAATTGGAGAAAACCCTACAACAATTTTGAAAGACAATACAAGAACAAAATGACAAAATAAATGAAAAATTAGAAATGATACAAAATCTACACACAGAAATCCAGAAGATTAATACTAAATTTTCAGAAA
>NW_006921779.1:745774-757659 GCF_000298275.1 Orycteropus afer afer | reverse complement strand
AAAAAAAAAAAAAATTGACCCATGTCACTTAAGTTTTGTGTATTTCACTATATGTAAATTATATTTCAATAAAATGCTATAGAGCAGTTCTGCTCTGTCACATGGGGTCACTATAAGTCAGAATTGACTCCACAGCACCCAACAATGCAGTATGTATCAGCCACCCAGTTAAAGATACATTGTTAAGATACAAAACAAAACTCACGGTTGACGACCTCTAGGTGGCCCTGACTGCATCTCCCTCTCTGCCCCAGAGGTCACCATAATCCTGAGTAGGGTGTTTCTCTTAGTGTAAGGTATGTCTTAAATCAATCTCTTTTGAGATATAAGAGATTGAACAAGCAAACAAAAGCAGAAATGGGGGAATAGAGATGCCAAGTCACATGAAGATCATCCAGGAGCAGAAGCTCCAAAGAGACAAGGACTTTCCTCCAGAGTGAACAAAGAAAGCTTTCCCCTAAAGCCAGCACCCTGGATTTGGACTTCTAGCCTCCTAACTGTGAGAAAATAAATTTCTGCTTGTTAAAACAAAACAAAACCAAAAAGACCTAAACAAAGAAAACTACAAAACACTACTTCAAGATACTATAAAAGATCTATATAAATGGAAGAACATACCATACTCATGGATAGGAGGATTGAACATTGTGAAAATGTCACTACCCAAAGCAATCTACATATTCAGTATAGTCCCAAGCCAGATTCCATGAGTCTTCTTTAAAGACATGGAGAGACCAATCACTAATTTTATATGGAAAGGAAACAAACATCAGATAAGCAAAGCACTCCTGAAGAAGAACAAAGTAGGAGGCCTCACACTCCTGAATCTCAAAATCTGCTATACAGCCACAGGAGTCAAAACTGCCTGGTATTGGTACAATCAGACACATAGACCAGTGGAACAGAATTAAGAACCCAGAAATAGATCCATCCACCTATATAGTCAGCTGATCTTTGACAAAGGGTTGAAATCCATTAAATGGGGAAGAGATAGTCTTTTTAACAGATGGTGCTAGCAAGCTGGATATCCATTTACAGTAAAGTGAAACAAGATCCATACCTCACACCATATATAAAAACTAACTCCAGATGGATCAAAGACTTAAATGTGAAACCTAAATCTATAAAGCTCATCAAAGAAAAAATAAGGGCAAACTCAAGGGCCTTAATTTATGGCATAAGTAGACCATCAAGAATAACCCAAAATCCACAGACAGCAGAAGATAAACTAGATGATTGGGACCTTCCAAAAATTAAATTTTTCTGTGCATAAAAAGACTTCTCCAGAAGAGTAAAAAGAGAACCTACAGATTGGGAAAAAAATATTCAGCAATGACATATCTGACAAAGGACTTATCTCTAAAATTTATAGGAAACTCCAACACCTCAACATTAAAAAGACAAACAACCCAATTAGAAAATGAGCAGAAAACATGAACAGACACTTCACCAAAGAAGATATTCAGGTGGCCAAGAAACACATGAAGAAATGTTCACGATCATTAACCATTAGAGAGATGCAAATCAAAACAACAATGAGGTACCATCTCACCCCAATATTAATAGCAAAGTTCAACAAGACAAAAAATAACAAATGCTGGTGAGGATGTGGAGAAATTGAGACTCTCATACACTGCTGGTGGGACTGTAAAATGATACAACCATTGTGGAAAACAGTATGGCAATTCCTTACAAAGTTGGAAATAGAAATACTATTTGATCCAGCAATCCCATTACTAGGTTTATATCCTAAAAAAGTGAGAGCCAGGACACAAATAGACATATGCACACCTGTGTTCACTGCATCACTATTGACAATAGCAAAGAGATGAAAACAACTTAAGTGCCCATCAACAGAGGAATGGAAAACCAAACTATGGTACGTACACACAATGGAATGCTATTTAACACAAAAGAAGAATCTGCAAAACACCACATAATGTGAATGAACTTGGAGGATATTATGCTGAGTGAAATGAGTCAATCACAGAAAGACAGATACTGTATTAGTCCACTACTGTAAAAAGTCAAGGCAAAGTTTATACATGGATACATGGAAGGGAACTTTCTTGGTTGGTTACCAGGGGTGGGAGGGGAAGGGGGTGGATATTCCTGGGTATGTGTGTGTATGTGTGTGTGTGTGTGTGTGTACACATACATACATACATACATGAGAGCCCTGGTGGCATAGTGCCTAAGGCATTTGACTGCTAACCAGTGGTTCAAACCCACCAGCCACTCCTCGGAAGGAAGATTGGGCAATCTACTTCCATAGAGATACTGCCTCAGAAACGCAAGAAGGGGTTGCTATGAGTCAAATCGACTCCACAGTGGTGAGTTTGGAATATATGTAAATATATATGGAATACATATAGACATGGATTTATTAGTGGTTACCAAGGGTAGGAGGGAGGGGGACAGGAGCAGCTTTTTTGTGTAGGGCATTGAGCTTATGCTAATGGTTGTAGAATATTTTGGGAAAGGATAGCAATAATGGTTATCAATATCACTGAGCTGTAAATATAGAAGTTGTTATGTTGGTGAATATCTTTTGTCTATGTTTTCATCACAATAAAAGTTTAAAAAAAAAAAAAAAAAAGAGCTTTGTAACTCTTGCCTGAGCATAGCAGGTGCCAGCCTAGCCCAAAAGGCCCAAGGGCCAAGGAGCTGAAGGCCAGAGAGAGGCCTGCCAGTGGGCACAGCCAAGAAGCTGTCCTGATCGAAGACCTATATCCCATCCCTGATCCTAAATTATAACCTGTTACTTCCCTACATAACAAAACAAACAAACTCACTGCCATAGAGTCAATTCCGACTCATAGCGACCCCCATTGAGTTTCCGAGGCTGTAAATCTTTACAGATGTAGATTGCCCCATCTTCCTTCCACAGAGCAGCTGGTGGGTTTGAACCACTGAACTTCAGGTTAGCAGCCAAATGCCTTATACATTACACCACAGAGCTCCTAATAAACCCTAAACATAAGTATTATCTGTGCATTTGTGTTGCCATTGCAATGAATTATCAAATCCATTAGAGAAACAGAGAGTGCTGGGGGAGACAGGGATGGTGTCAGAATTGTTTAAAAGGTTGGAAAGAGGAAGTATATCCAACCTACATTTCCTAGGACTCAACTTCGGGCTATTGATGCTGATAATGATTCTCTTATCCCCTCATGAAATTAGAGGAGGTCAGACGACCCCACCATGCCACCATTTTTACACTAGGGGCTTTCTTCTGTGATGCCAATGAGTGGCCAACAGTTTGTGCCATGTAAAGGCCTTTTATAGAACATAAACCCTGCAAATAACAAGAATCAATTATACCAGCTATTGTTTAAAAAAAAAAAACCAAATCACAATAAATAAATAAATAAAATTCATATATCCCATTCCCCAAACAACTTCTTACCACCAAAACATTCATAAAATAGCCTCCCATCAGAGCGTAGACTCCTCCTGAAGCACCCACAAGGTATTTGAGTGGGTCAAAGATGGAGCTGGCAAGAGATCCTAAAGAAGTAAACATAAAAGATCAAGCATGACAATAAGAGTTATGAAAAATAATTATTTGTAATCTAAGGCTAGAGTTTGCAGTATTCAGGCCATTTCCAAATTAACAAGCAACAATTCACTGTGTCCCATACTAGAGAAGTACAGCTTTATGAGGTAACTACCCCAATTTTTCTGAAACATTAAATGTTCCTTAGAAAGGCAATATAACAATTATAAGAGCACAGATTCTACTTTATCAGCTGTATGACTTAAGCAAGATATTTAACCTCCCTATCCCTATCCTACAAAATGGGGATATTAATAGAAATTACCTCACTAGATTGTTACAGGAAGAATATGAGTCAATACGTGTATAGTGCTCAGAATGACGCCTGATGTGTTAAAAGCCTCTTAGCTGTTATTTAAAACTATCCCCCATGCTTAGCCAAAAGTATCAAAACGTCTGAAACATTCCAACATTTTATTATCTAATCTTATTCCCAAAGCAGCTCATAAATCATTTCTCAGACCATGATTCTTTTTAATCTGAAAATATTTTTATCATATCTCTTCAACCAAAAGATAATGCTGTTATCAGTGTTGAAAAATGCATGGCATGCATATAACCACTTCCTCTTCCCACAGCCATGACAGATGCAATCATGGCTGTCTTTCTCATGGAGTCAGAATGTGGCCTCAGAATTCTTCTCAGCACACTATTCAATCAGATTCACCAAGCAAGATAAAATCTATTTGCTAACTCAATCTTAAATTGCCTGGACCAAAACAAGGCTCCACCAGGCACCTTACCTAACTCTAAAGATGTTCTCTCTCTGTTACTTAGTTTAACTGCTTGGTCTCTTATGTTCAAGGCCCTCTTTCATTCCTTAACGAATATAAATTGAATACAACAACGCCTCTTTGTGCAAGAAAGACAAGATGTCTGATCTGACCTTGGGGATCTTAACAAATGAATGAGTAAACAATAGTCACAAAATGCAGAATGTAACTGCTATGATAAAAAAAAATAATAATAATTTGTATTTAAATTAGCATTTAGGAAGGAATGACTTTCTCTGCAAAGAGGAGGAGGCCACACTCCTCTGAGAAGAAGGAGATAGCATTTTGATTAAACTTTCAACCTTTAAGATTTAAACAATGTAAGAAAGTGCTCAGGACAGGGAAGTGGAAAGCAAAGACAGAGAAACAAAGGTAAATGGATGACTGAAGACCAGTGAGAAATAATCCAGTGGGGTTAGAGCAGTGGTTCTCAAATGCTAGCCTACAGACTAGGGCTAGGGTGGTTGCATCCTAATCATATGAAGAACTTAACTTAAAAGAGCAGATACAAACTTCCATTTTTTTGTGTCCATTTCTGGCCAAAATGGAGTAACAAGGATTAATTTACTTGTCTCACTTGAAGCAACTAAAGCACTGGAAAAAAAAAAAACTTAAATATACATATGTGTGTGTGTGTGTGTGTATTATATTTTATACACACACACACACATATATATGAAACAATGGTTTTCAAGATACTGGGTATCAGACAAAAAAGGACAATGAACCCTGGGAGGCAGTAAATAGATGAGTTGTGTAATTTCTTAGTTTAAACTGCCTTGAGAGATTATTAATTACAGTATATGAAGGGGCAATCCAGGCATTGCTCAGTAAACCTCAAGTTGATGAGATGGAGCTGAAGGTCCAGACAGAGAGCTAAACTACTAAAGTTTGCAGAACATAATACCAGAGAGGAGCATGTAAGAAAAATACCCAAACAAGGAAAGAACCACCAAGAAGGAATAGTGGGAAGAGTACCTGTTGATCACATGGGGCCAGAAACAGTTATTTAACAGACAGATTAAGTAAATTTCCAAACTGGAAAACTTAGTAATTCATGAGGTACTAGGTAGAGTCCACAGAAGAGTCTTATACCAGTAATGGGGATCCTTACCACCAACTGTGGCTCTGAACACAGTTTCACCTAGCACATCTTTCCAGAAAGGATCACACTGTTTTCAAGTAACTTAACTGAGTCTCACAACAAATCTAAAAATTTATAGTTTATACAAAAACAGCCACCATCCAACAAAGTAAAATGCATCCAATTAAAAATTATGGGATATGCAAAGAAGCAGGAAAATATGATCAAAATAGGGGGGGGAAATCACTCATACATAAAACTGACTCAGAACTGGACCACACGCTGAGTTGGGTAAGGGGAGGGATGGTATGGAAAGAGTCCGTGACCAGCATGATAACACTGGGGAAAGGGAGGACACCAAATTGTGCACATGAGATAGAGATGACAGAGTCTGATACCAGTATATCCACAATACTGCATTACCATTAACACCAAACACCAGGCTACAGATAAACACATAGACAATGGAGAAGATCAGAAGGGGATCAGTGAACAGGAATATATTCTAGACCAATGGTAGATTCAGCTGAGGCTTATCTTGCACAGATACTAGTGATACAAAATACCCACAATCATTACAGAAGCAACCGAAGACAGACATAGAGCAATCCCTCATAGACAGCCAGACACTGTGTGAGAGAGATCCACAGGATCTGCCAACTCACGACCATAGTATTGGGGGACACCAGACTCAATTGGCACAACAAAATATATAAAAATCTTTTTCCACTATCTACTTTGGTGAATAGCAACTGGGGTCTTAAAAGCTTTCGAGTGGCCATCCAACATGCAGCTAATGTTCTCCTATGGTCAAAAGCAAAAAAGAGTGAAGAAAGCCAAGGGCATTTGGAAACAATCAGCCCTAGGACATGATGGACCTGGAGAAAAGAAGAACTAGATGATGCCGGGCTACCAATGCCCACCACTTGGGAAGGGATCAGATCCTGGATAGAGTGCGAGGAAAAATGTGGAACAAAATCCAAAAACACGATAATGACCAGAATTACTTGTCGGATGGAGTGTGGTGGGACCCCCAAGACTATGGCCCTGGGATATACTTTGGACCTGGGATAAATCTCACTAGCAAGGGCTGGCTCTTAGCCCAACAGTAAATAAGACTTACATGCAGAACACTCAACCCAGGGTGAGGCACCTACCTCCTCTACGGAGATACATCCCTTGGAGCAATTGGCCATGGGGCACCAGAGGGGCAACAGTCACACAGGAGGAAAAGCTGGACAGACAGGAGTGCATAACTAAGAAGGACACGGTGGGGGGAGTGGTTTACTGAGAAGGGAAAGGAGGAGAGGGGGTTAGGGTTGAGGATGGTAATTGGGGAGTGAAAGCAAATGTACCCGAAACGTTGAATGTAAAACAAATTCTGCTCTGTAAATTTGTACCTAAAGCACAATTAAAAAAAAAAAAAAAACTGACCCAGAACTGACAAAGGTATTGGATTTAGCAGACAAGGATTTATAACAATTATTACAACTGCATTCTATTATGTTCAAAAAGCTTAGTGGAGATAATGTAACATATAAACTATACTCAAATTAAATTTCTAAAGATGAAAATTACACTGAGATGAAAAAATAAACTAGTTGAGTTTAATGGCAGATTAGACACTGCAGAAGAAAAAAATTAACAAATTTGAAGACATACATAGCTATAAAAACTATTCAAATTAAAAACACAGAGAAAAGGAATATTTTAAAAAATAAATGCAGCATCAATGAGCTGTGGGAAAACTTCAAGCAGTCTAGTAAATGTATAATTGGGGTCTACAAAGGAGAAGAGAGAGGTCAGTAACAGAAAAAAAAAAATGGGGAAGAGAAGGATTGGCAATCTAATTCCGAGAAATCAGCCTGTGGAAACTTTATGAAGCACAGTTCTATGACACATGTAGGGCTGCCATGAGTCAGAATCGACTAAACAGCAATTTTTAAAAAAACAATTATCTAGCTATATCAATCTCACTGTGTATGTATAAGGTGAGTCAATCTCTTTGTGTGAAAAGTGGATAAAAAGAGATAAATTTTAAAAATTAATTGTTGTTGTTATGTGCCGTCGAGTCGGCCCCGACTCATAGCGACCCCTCCTTGGGTTTCCGAGGCAGTATCACTACGGAAGTAGGATTGCCCAACCTTCCTTCCGAGGAGTGGCTGGTGGGTTTGAACCGCCAGCCTTCTGGTTAGCAGTCAAGTGCTTTAGCCACTATGCTACCAGAAAAACTGGAAGAAATAATAGACAATTTTTTTCCCAAAATTTAATGAAAATGATATACCCACAGATCCAAGACTCTCAACAAACCTCAAGCACAGGACACATGAAGAAAACGACAT
Source organism: Orycteropus afer afer (assembly GCF_000298275.1). Taxonomy (NCBI): domain Eukaryota; kingdom Metazoa; phylum Chordata; class Mammalia; order Tubulidentata; family Orycteropodidae; genus Orycteropus; species Orycteropus afer. Next base: position 749,901 of record NW_006921779.1, on the reverse strand, counting down.
GAAGATACAACAAAATGAAGCTGCTCCAAACCAGTGACAAGCGTAAAAGCAGCCAGTGCAAAAACGCATACTGCATAATAGAGGACATAATAACAGATTTCTTGCTGGAAGCAACACAAGTTTGAAAACAGTGGAGCAACAGTGTTAATTTACTAAAATAAGACCACTGTCAACCTAGAATCCTATAGTAAATACATCTTTCAAAAGCAATGGTGAAATAAGGACTTTTTCAGACATACAAAGGCTGGAAGAATTAATCACCAGAAGATTTGGACATAACAAATGTTAAAGGAAGTACTTTGGACAGAAGGAGAAATAGACCAGGTGCAATTATTGATTTATACAAAGAGTGAAGAGCACTGGAAATTGTAATAACATGGACAAATTTTAACAAGATTTTTTTCATACTATTTAAATCTTTTTTAGAAAATAATTGACTATTTAAATAACAATAATAACAACTAGTGTGGAGTTTATAGTGTCTGAAAAAGTAAAATATATGATGACACCAACACAAAGGGGAGAAATGGAAGTATACCATTGTGAAATTATTATACTATATTATGAAGTGATATAATATCATCTGGAAGTAGAGTATATACAAGTTTAAGATGTATACTATAATCCCTAAAGAAAACACTAAAATAACGAAAAGAGTTATAATTAATAAGCCAACAAATGAGATAAAAGAGAAACATAAAAACTGCACACTCCAAAAGAAAACAAAAGTAGGGGAAAGGAAACACAGAACAGATTGGACAAATAGAAAATAAATAGCAATATAATGGGCTCAAACCTAGTCATATCAATTATCACATTAAATGGTCTAAACATTCAACTTAAGACAGAGACTGTCAGATTGGCTAAAAAAAGCAAGGCTCAACTACATGGTACCTACAAGAAACAAACTTTAAATATATGCACTAAAAATAAAAGGATGGAAAAAATATATAATGCTAATGCTAATCAAAAGAAAAATGAAGTGTCTATATTAATATTAGACAAAACAGATTTCAGAGCAAATAATGTTATCAGGAATAAAGAACATTATTTCATATTGATAAAGGAGTCAATTCATCAGAAAGACAGAAAGAAAGAAAAAAAACCTCTAAATGTATATTCACCTGTCTTAGTTCTCTAGTGCTGCTATAACAGAAATACCACAAGTGGGTGGCTTTAACAGAAATTTATTTGCTCACTCTTCAGGAGGCTAGAAGTCTGAATTCAGGGTGCTGGCTCTAGGGGAAGGCTTTCTCTCCCTGTTGGCTCTGGGAAAGGTCCTTGTCTCGTCAGCTTATATTTTTTGACTTCTTGGTGATCTTCATGTGGTATAGCGTCTATCTTCCCCCATCTGGGTTTGCCTTAATCTGCTCCTCTATATCTCAAAAGAGGTTGACTCAAGACACACCCTACACTAATAATGTCTCATTAACACAACAAAGAAAACCCATTCCAAATGGCATTATAACCACAAATATAAGGGTTATGATTTGCTGTTGTTAGGTGCCATCAGTCAGTTCCAACTCACAGCAACCCTTTGTACAATAAAACGAAACGCTGCCGTGTCTTGCACCATCCTCACAATGTTTGAGCCCACTGCTGCAGCCACTCTGTGAGTCCATCTCGTTGAAGTCATCCTCTTTTTCACTGACACTCAAACAAGTACAATGTCCTCCAGGGACTCGTCCTCCCTGATAACATGTCCAACGTACACGAAACAAAGTCTCACCATCCTTGCTTCTAAGGAGCACTCTGGCTGTACTTCTTCAAGACAGATTTGTTCATTCTTCTGGCAGTCCACGGTGTATTCAATAATCTCAGACACTATAATTTAAATGCATTAGTTCTTCTTCAGTCTTCCTTATTCATTGTCCAGCTTTTGCATGTGTATGAGGTGATTGAAAATACCATGGCTTGGGTCAGGCGTACCTCAAAGTCCTCAAAGTGATGTCTTGCTTTTTAATACTTATAGAACTGTTTTGCAGCAGATCTGCCCAATGTAGTATGTTCTTTGATTTCTGATTGATGTTTTCATGGGTTTTAATTGTGGATGCAAGTAAAATGAAATCCTTGACAACTTCAATCTTTTCTCCATTTATCATGATGTTGTTTACTGGACCAGTTGTGAGGATTTTTGTTTTCTTTGTGTTAGGTGTAATCCATACTGAAGACTGATTTTCATCAGTAAGTGCTTCAAGTCCTCTTCCTTTGCAGCAAAGAAGTTTATGTTGTCTGCATATTGCAGGTTGTTAACGACTCTTCCTCCTATCCTGATGCCACATTCTTCATATCATCCAGCTTCTCAGAGTATTTGATCAGCATACAGAATGAATGAGTATGGTGAAAGGATACAACTCTGATGCGCATCTTTCCTGATTTTAACCACCATATCCTCTTGTTCTGTTTGAACAACTGCCTCTGATCTATGCACAGGTTCTGCATGAGCACAGTTAAGTGTTCTGGAATTCCTATTCTTCACAATGTTACCCATAAAACATCGGTAAACATCTTTCTGTTATTCTCTGCTTTCAGCTAAGATCCATCTGATATCAGCAATGAAATTGCTCGTTCCACTACCTCTTCTGAATCTGACTTGAATTTCTGGCAGTTCCCTGTTGATGCAACCATTTCTTAATTATCTTCAGTAAAATTTTACTTGCATATGATACTAAAGATATTGTTTGATAATGTCTGCATCCCATTGGATCACCTTTCTTGGGAATGGGTACAAATTTGGATGTCTTCCAGTTAGTGGCCCAGGTAGCTGTCTTCCAAATTTCTTGGCATAAACGAGTGAGCACTTCTAGCATTGTATCTGTTTGTTTGTTGAAACATCTTAATTGATATTCTGTCAATGCCTTGAGCCTTGCTTTTCACCAAAGATCGTATGCTACCTCCTGAAATGATTAAACATCAACCAATTCTTCTTGGTACAGTGACTCTGTGTATTCCTTCTGTGGAGCAATGAATTACTTAGTATGGTTCTTCTAGCCATAGTCTTGTGGTGGAACTGTGTAAATGTGAGGTGCTTGTGGTTTACAGTTTAATCCATAGCAGCACCTAATAACAGAATTTGCATTAGCTTGTTAGTAATGTAAATAAGGTACATGGCACCCTTGTGGGGGTAGGACTGTGCAAATAAGGTATATGGAACCCTAATGTGGGGATTGGTCAGTTTTGTCATTCTGCTAGGTTCAAAACGAACCTACCTAGAGACAGAAGGGGAGATCTCACTGCCATCAAAAAAGCCAGAGGTGGAGTGCAGCACATCCTTGAACCTGAGATCCCTGCACTGGACCTCCTTGGCAGAGAGTTGGCAGAGAAACGGCCGAAAGACTGGCACGAGAACTGAGAGACTGGCACAAGACAGAGAGGCAGGCTTGGTGCAAGGAGTGAGAAAACAGAGCGCCTTTGGGCAGGAGGCTTGCTGGTGGAGTGGGTGTACCTAGGTGCACCTATCAGCAGAACCAAAAGAGCTTTCTGACACTTGCCAGAGAAGGGCAGAGGTCATGCCTAGAAGCTGAGCGGCAAGGAGAGGCTGTCCTGATTGAAGAATTATATCCTGAGTATTCCTGAACCTGAATTGTAACCTGTTACTTCCCTAATAAACCCCATAATCGTAAGTATTGTCTGTGAGGTCTTTGTGACCATTGCAACGAATTCTCAAACCCAGCAGGAAAGTAGAGAGTGCCGTGGGAGGGACGGTTGGTGTCAGAATCAGTAAACAGGTTGGGAGATGGCAGCATATCTGACTTCCACCTTCATAGTAACCAGCCTTGGCCTGTTGATGCTGGTTCTCTCTTCCCCTCGTGAAGTTAGAAGAAGTCACAGGATGCCATGTGCCTGTACTTTTTGCCTTCCATCTTCTGTTGATGCTTCCTGCATCATTCAATATTTTGCCCATAGAATCCTTCAGTTTTGCAACTTGAGGCTTTAATTTTTTCTTCAAATATTTCAGCTTGAGAAATGCTGAGGTGTTTACATTTAGGTTAGGCCTAACAACACATATTTTGGGGGACACAGTCTAATCCATGTTGTTGTTGTTGTTATGTGCCGTCGAGTCGGCCCCGACTCATAGCGACCCCTCCTTGGGTTTCCGAGGCAGTATCACTACGGAGGTAGGATTG
>NW_006921779.1:709696-744914 GCF_000298275.1 Orycteropus afer afer | reverse complement strand
ACTTCCGTAGTGATACTGCCTCGGAAACCCAAGGAGGGGTCACTATGAGTCGGGGCCGACTCGACGGCACATAACAACAACAACAACAACAATCAAACTGAGTAGGAGAAGAAAAAAAAACAGGAAACACAAATTATCAATGTCAGGAATGAGAAAAGTGATATGACTATAGATGTTAAAAGGATAATAAGGGAACAGGAACAAGAGCCGAGAGTTATGAAAACATTGTTCACACAAAGATTGGTACACAATGTTCCTAGAATGGAGGAGCAGGGGGCAAGAAAGGCACTGGGGCCAAGTGAAGGAGGGTGATGAAGAGCACTCTCAGATATTTGGACTTTCTCTTGGTCATCGTAAAGAAGAAGGGTGTAATATCATCTAATCTGTGTTTGAAGGATGTGACCCAGGCAGCGGTGCAAAGGATTGACTAGAATGGGAAAGAAATGCCTGCTGGGAGGCTATTGCAAAAATAGACAGAGGATGAGAACAGGTAATTCACGTTCTCCCTTCTCTGCTTCTCTGAACCTAGGGCAGGGCTGAATCCACAGGTTCAAATTAAGCTGTTGGGAAAACAGGGGTGTAGATACTGGAGCCCGCATGTCCTGGCTATTGAAAAGGGCTCTCAAAGGCAGGAGAAGTGGGTATTTCACACAGAGGGGAGTGAGGAGACACAGAGTAGGAGGGAGTGCAGTGTGGGGCCAGGTCACCAAGCCTTTCCAATTCTCTCTTTAACACAGTGCCTGACGGCTACCTACTCTCCATCGCCACAGCCACTGCCACCCTGTCAGATTGCAGCCCTCACTGAAACCCTCTGCTCTCAGAGGCTGGAAAACTTTTTTAATCAGTGAAAAAAAAAAGGAGAGAGCGCCCAATGCAATACATGTATGTTTCCTTATTGATAAAGTATATTGATACTTACTGATAAACTATGTGTGTGTGTGTATATATAGGAGCTGTGGTGGTGTAGTGCCTAAGGCATTTGACTGCTAACCAGAAGGCTGGCGGTTCAAACTCACCAGCCACTCTTCGTAAGGAAGATTGGACAATCTACTTCCATAGAGATACCACCTCAGAAACCCAAGAGAGGTCGCTATGAGTCTAATTGACTCGACAGCACTGAGTTTGGTTTTTGGTTTTTGTTATACTACACCACCAGAGCTCCTTATAGCAGTGTGTATGTGTGTGTGTATATACACATTGCTATAAGGAGCTCTAGTGGTGTAGTGTGTAAGGCATTTGACTGCTAACCAGAAGGTTGGTGGTTCAAACCCACCAGCCACTCTGTGAGAGGAAGACTGGGCAATCTACTTCTGTAAAGATTTACTGCCTCAGAAACCCAAAGGGGGTCGCTATGAGTCAGAATCAACTTGTTGGCAGTGAGTTTGGTTTGATTCGGTTATATTGCTATGGTGGTTAAGTTTGTGTGTCACCTTGGCTGGGCCTGGTTGAATGGCTGGGCAGCTGGTGGTAGTTATTCCCCATGATGAGACTGGCAATCAACTCCATGGTTGGATCTACCACAGGCAGCTAAGTAGCTGCTTTAGGGATGTGATCTGCTTCCCATATATAAGAAGCAGCTTTGGAAATGGTCTCTAGCTTATGGCATGCTTGAACCCTGAATGTAGCCATGTCATTGCTCAGCAGCCTACCACGCTCTGATGACCTTGGGACTTTCAATGGACTTGAATTAATGGCCTGCCATGTGGTTTGGTAATATGGGACTGTGTCATTTTACTTGTCAACCTTGGGCTTGTCAGTCTCAGCAGCCAACAGCTGCCTGAGTGAAGAAAAGCCTCTAGCTCCAGTGGGCCAGGAGCAGGAGGCAGAGCTGAAGCCCAAGGTTGGGGTGCTTTCACCCAGCCTCTAGAGCCTGGCCCAGGGAAACTGCATACACTCATGTGATACATAAAGACCAAAGAGTGATCTATGTCAACCTGTATATTACTTGCTTACTTTTTGGATTATGAATAAATGGATTGATAAAGAACATCTATAAAAAATCTACAGTTAATATTAAACTTCATGGTGAAAGACTAGATGGCTTTCCCTAAGACCAGGAACTAGTTAAGGGTGTCTGTTTTCACCACTGTTATTCAACATAGTGCTGAAGTCCTAGTCAGCAGAAGGCAAGAAAGGGAAAACGAGGTCAACCGGTTAAAAAGGAAAAAATAAAACTGTCCCTATTTGTATTTGCAGATGACCCAGAAAATCCCAAGGAATCTGCCAAAAAACTAAAACTAATAGGTGAGTTCAGCAAGGTCTCAGAATATAAGATCAACATACAAAAATCAGTTATATTGGTATATACCAGCAATGAACACAGATTATAAATATAGTAGTATTTACAATCTAAAAAAAAATACTTAAGTGTTAATCTAATAAAACATGTATAAGACTTCCTGAAAACTACCAAATGCTGATTAAAGAAATCAAAGGTCTGAATAAATGAAGAGACATACACTGTTCCAATAAATGAAATACCCAACACAATAAAGATGTCAGTTGTCCTCAAACTGATACATGAGTTCAATGCAATTTCTATCAAAATATCAGCAAGAGTTTTTATAGATACAGGTAAGATTATTCTAAAATTTATATAGAAGGAACTGGAACAGCTAAAAACAATTTTGAAACGAATAAAATGGGATGAATCACTTTATCCAGTTTCAAGGCTTTTTAGCTACAGTAATCAAGACTGTGTGGGCGAGGAGATAGACACAATGCTCAACAGAACAGAAAGGAGAACCCAGAAATAGCCCCACACAGCTACAAACAATTGATTTTTGACAAAAATACAATAGCAATGGAAGAAGAATAGTCTTTTCAATAAATAGTGCTGGTGTAATTAGATATCCATAAGCAAAAACAGAAACAAAAAACTTAGCCTCCCACTTTGTATAAAAATTAACTCAAAATTTAAAAAGAACTCAATGTAGTACAGGTTTAAATGTGAAATACAACATAACATTTTTAGATGACAGCACAGGAGAAAGTCTTTTCAGACTCTAGGGCTAAGTGAAGAGTTCTTAGACATGACACCAAAATGATCCATACGAGGAAAAATTGATAAACTGGATTTCATCAAAATTTAAAACTTTAAGGACCCTGTTAAGAGGATGAAAAGACAAGCTAACGACAGGGGGATAATATTTGCAAACCACATAGTCAGTAAAGGACTATAGAGAAAATATATAAAGAATTCTCAAAACTTAACTGTAAAATAAACAGTTCAATTCAAAAATGAACCAAAGACATGAGCAGACATATTACCAAAGAGCGTATGTAGATGGCAAATAAGCAGAGGAAAAAGATGTTCAACATTAGCCATTAACCCCACTGTCGTCAAGTTGATTCCCACTCACTGCAACCCTATAGGACAGAGTAAAATGGCCCCATAAGATTTCCAAGGCTGTGAATCTTTCCAAGGCAGACGGCCTCATCTTTCACACCAGAACTAACCTTTTGGTTAACAGCCAAATGCTTTAACCATTGAGCCACCAGAGCACCTTTCATCAGCCATCAGGGAAATGCAGATTTAAAACCACATTGAGGTACCACTACACACTTATCAGAATGGCTAAAATAAAAACTAATGATAACACCAAATGCAGAGAAACTAGATCACTCAGATATTGCAGGTGGGAATGGAAAATAACTTGGCAGTTTCTTAAAAATATAAATAAGCACCTACCATATGGCTCGGCAATTGTGCTCTTGGGCATTTATCCCAAAGAAATGAAAGCTTATGTTCACACAAAAACCCATACACAAATTTTTATAGCAGTTTCATTCTTAATAGCCCAAAACTGGAAACAACCCAGATATCCTTCAATGGGCAAATGGTTAAACAAGCTGTGGTACATCCATACTATGGAATACTACTTAGCAATAAAAAGAAATGAACTACCGATGCATGAAACAACCTAGATGAATCTCCAGAGAATTATGCTGACTGAAGAAAGCCAAGCCAAAAGGGCTACATACTGTATTCCATTTATATAACATTTCTGAAATGACAAAAGTGGTTGCCAGAAGTTAAGGAGGGGGTGGGGATGGGAGGGAAGTAGATGTGGATATAAGAAGCCAACACAAGTGATCCTTGGGTACTGGAAATGTATTTTGACTGTCTCAATGTTGATATCCTGATTGTGATATTGTACTGTAGGTTTTCAAGAAGTTACATTGGGGGTAACTGGTTAAAAGGGACACAGGATCTCTAGGTACTATTTCTTACAATTGCATATGAAATTTACAATTATCTCAAAATAAAAGTTTATTTAAACTTAAAAAAAAACTTTTTTTTAAGAACGTATTTCTGCTACATGCATACACACACATATATAGAAGGTGTAGTATTTTCTTCCCGCAACATGAAGGATCATTTTAGGCATACTCAAGTTTAGAGATCACTGCTATAAAATATGCTGCTAGTCCCTACTTGATCTTTGGGTCCTGTCTCTACCCTAGTAGCTCTTCTCTGCAGTCCCTGGAAATTATCTTTCTTAAATGCAAATTTGACCATGTTGCTTCCCAAAATCATTAGTATGACAATCTGGCTTTAGGCTTTCATCTAACATAACTGCACTGTGGCGTGAGAAGGAGGGGCTTGCTTAGAAGGGCATCAGGAGGCGGGGCGGCATCCAGTTTGCAGGGCTGCAGCAGCGTAGCTTGGCTCCTATTGTGTGCCCAGAAGCAGCCAACTACAGGTGCAAGTGTGCAGCAAACCTCAAGGCTCCAGGCTCCGGGTGCTAAGAGAGCCAGAGGACTTTGTACAGGGGTTATTTTTACTTATGTGTATACAAACATATATACAATGTATAATATGGTGTTCTCATAGCATACAAATTCACAGAATTATTGTGGATATGACATGACACATACCTGTACATGCACCCTTACACCAAACTACCGTGCGGTTTCCAATATGAGATACCTAAGAACAGACACGATGGCTTACCTTTTTTATCCCTAGTGTTTGGGGTGCTTCCTAGCACAATGGAGCAGTGCAATGTGACTTAAATATAAGCCCACACTTAATGTTAGTTTTTATTCTTCCCAGCCAAGATGTTTTGCTTCTATATTAAACTCAGAACACTGACCTGCAATCACACCTGCCAGGTATACCAGCCCCACTCGATGGCCTTTGTGGACCATTTCCAAGGGAATCCCCAAACTGAGCTGCATGAGAAGATTCCCCAAGATGTGTTGAACCCTGCAGAGGCAAACACAGTTGTCAAATGTTATGACTAAACCCAGCATTTCTTTGGGAAATTAATGGGCAAGGTTTCTAGGTACAGACTTGCTTCACCAGCATTCTATTTTCTAATTTTTTTTTCCTAAAAAAAAAGCAAGAGAATCTTTATTTTACATAAAATCTTGCATGGAGCCTCAATATATAAAGCAGATAAAAGGGTATTTTGGAAGTATAAATTTTATAAGTTCTGTTTTTTTGTTTTCTTGTTATACAAGAAAAAATAGACTTTATTGGCTTAAACTAGAGGTTGGCAAGCAATGGCCCTGGAGCTAACTGCTTACTTTTGTAAATAAAGTTTTATCAGAACACAGCCATACCAACTCATTTATGTATTTTCTATGACTTTTTTCATACAATAGAACTAAGTGGTTACAACACTTACGGCCTGCAAACTTGAAGATATTTACTATCTAGCCCTTTAAGAGAGGACAGTGATAGTTCATTGGTAGAATTTTCACCATCCATGCAGGAGACCCAGGTTCAATCCTGGCTAATGCACCTCCAGTACAGCCACCACCCACCTGTGAGTAGAGCTTATGTGTTGCTATGTTGCTAAACAGATTTCAATGGAGCTTCCAGACTAAGATGGACTAGTGATCCTTTTTACAGGCTGATGCTCTCATAAGGTCTGTTTTTGTAACAGTTACTTATAATGTCAAACATATCAATGAGACTGTTTAAGGAACGTAAATGTGAAATTGCAGTAGTGTAGTATGCACTGCTGTCGAGTTGGATCTGACTCACAGCGACCCCTCCTTGGGTTTCTGAGGCGGTATCACTACAGAAGTAGATTGCCCAACCTTCTTTCCGAGGAGTGGCTGGTGGATTTGAACCACCAGTCTAAATGTGAAATTAGGGAATTTTAATGACAACTGCCAACTTAAATCAGCCTAGCATCTGACTCTGTTTCAGTTGCGTGCTATAGAGAAAATTCTAATTCACTCATATTGAGTTCCAATTTTAATAGGCTTTTTAAAAAGTCTATGTTATAATCTCAGGAGATTCTTCAATAAAAGAATATGACAAGAGAAACCTCATTCCCACTTCTCCACAAAATTGTTGACCTAGTAACACTGACTAATGTTGGTAACTCTAGTAAATAAAATTTAGTGTATAACATATTTTTTTTTTTACAGATTTTTTTGTTTGCTTGCTTGTTTTGTTTTCTGTTTTTTGAAATTGTGATTTGGGTGAAAGTTTACAGAGAAAATTCATTTCCCATGCAATATTCATTCACTTTTTGTTTCATGACATTGATTACAACCCTCACAATGCAACAGCTCTCTTCCTACTTCTTCCCTGTGGTTGTCTTTTCCTTGTGTCCTTCTTTCCAATGCATTCCTGCCCTCTGAGCTATCTCCTGGTGCAAATACTGCCCTTCTGATCTTCCATGGTGGATTGTGCTAAGGTATATACCTACCTGGTGTAAATGTTCACCATATATGCCCATCTATTGTTTGGGTGGAAGCCACAGGAATGAGTTCAATTCCAAGCCAGAAGGGTAACTAGGGGCCATAGTCTCGGGGGTTTCACTAGTCTCTATCAGACCAGGATTCCTGGTCTTTTTATTATTTTGATTTTTGTCCCACATTTTTCTCCCACTCTATCCAGGATCTCCTATTTCAATCCCTTTCTGAGTGGTTGGCAGTGGTAGGTGGACACATCTAGTTCTTCTAGTCTGGGGGTCATGTAGGCTCAGGTTCATATAGTCCATATATGGTTTGAACTAATTATTTCCATGTGTCTTTGGTTTTCTTCATTTTTCTTTGTTCCAGGTAAAGAGAAACCAATTGTTACCTCTTAGATAGCTGCTTGGAAGCTTTTAAGACCCCAGTCGCTGCTCACCAAAGATGTAGAACAATATTTTTGTGTAGTATGTGATGCCAAATGAGCTTGATGTCCCCTGTGACCATGGTCCTAAACCTATGGGCCCTGTGACTTATTCTCTCAGGATGTTTGGCTGTGGCTAAATAGTTATCACTTTTCCCTATTAGCTCTATTACATATATGGGCATTCTTATAGCACATACAACTATGTATGCAGAAATATCATCTGCCAAACTTATGTATGATATATTCCCTTTTGCCCAGATATACCTGATCATTCACTCTGTCTACCTATGTATCCACCCATAGATTAATGTTTGTTATTATTGATAATGCAGTATTGTATATGTAAAAGTGTTTATCTTTGTTGTCTATACCTCTTGAGCATACCTCGGTGTCTTCCTTTTCCTTAGTGTTACTGGGTTGGTCACTCACTTTTGGTATATTGCCTTTCCCTTCACCCAAATCAATACTTGTCTATTACCCGTGTAGCAGTTTTCCCTCCCCTCCCATCCCTGGTAACCAACAAAGAAAGTTTCCTTCCATATGTTAACCTTCCCTTGCCTTTTTACAATAGTGGACTAACACAATATTTGTCCTTCTGTGATTGACTTATTTCACTCAGCATAATGTCCTCCAAGTTCACCCACATTATGCAGTATTTTGTGGTTCTACATTATACTTTAGTATTGCATAGTATTCCATTGTGTTTATGTACCATAGTTTGGTTATCCATTCCTCCATTGGTGGACACTTAGGTTGTTTCCATCTTTTTGCTATTGTGACTAGTGCTGCAATGAATATGGGTATGCATGTATCTATTCGTGTCCCGGCTTTCACTTCTTTAGGATATAACCAGTAATGGGATTGCTCTATCAAATGGTATTTCTATTTCCAACTTTTTAAAGAATCACCATACCATTTTCCAACAGTGATTATATCATTTTACAGTCCCATCAGCAGTTTTTGAGCATCCTTATTTCTCTGCATTCTCGCCAGCATTTGTTATTTTCTGTCTTGTTGAACTTTGCTATTACTGCTGCGGTGAAATAGTATCTCATTGTAGTTTTGATTTGCATTTCTAATGGCTAATGATCGTGAATATTTCTTCGTGTCTTTGTTGGCCGCCTGAATACCTTCCTTGGTGAAGTCTGTTCATGTCTTCTGCCTATTTTTTAATTGGATTGTTTGTCTTTTTGCTGTTGAGGTGTTGGAGTTTTCTATAAATCTTAGATATAACTCCCTTGTGAGATATGTCATTGCTGAATATTTTTCCTCAATCTGTAGGTTCCCTTTTCACTCTTTTGGAGAAGCCTTTTAATGCACATAAGAATTTAATTTTTAGAAGATCTCATCAACTAGTTTATCTTCTGCTGTTTGTCCATTTTTACTTATGTTTGGTAGTCTATCAATGCCGTGTATCCATGTACACATATGCTATATATTAAAAAAACAAAGACGCCTTATTTTGTCCCTGTTTTTTTTTTTTTTTTTTAAATGAACTTTATAGTTTTAGGTTTTACATTTAAGTCTTTGATCATCTGGAGTTAGTTTTTGTGTATAGTGTGAGGTATGATATCCAATATGCCAGCACCATTTGTAAAAAAGACTATCTCATCCCCATTTAATGGATTTCAGTCCTTTGTCAAAGATCAGCTGACCATAGGTGGATGGCTCTACTTCAGCCAGTACCAGGCTGTTTTGACTACTAGGGCTGTATAGGATAATTTGAGATCCAAGAGTGTAAGACCTCCTACTTTGTTCTTCTTCTTCAAGCCCTCTATCCAAAGGTTCTTTCCTTTCCATATAAAATTAGTAACTGGTTTTTCCATGTCCTTAAAGAATGTTGATGGAATCTGGATCAGGATTGCATTGTCAGCTCTGAAGGAAGGTCTTCTTCAGCTTCTACTTCCTGGTTCACTAGAGATCTCCAAGTGTTTTGGAACAGTCTTCCCCAAACTCTGCTTCTCTCACTTGCTTGTTTAACCTCTTTTATATCTCAGAAGAGATTGACTATAGACACACCCTATACTAATCCTGCCTATTAATAAAAAAAGACAGACAACCCATTACCAAATGGGATTATAACCATAGCCATACAGGTTAGGATTTACAACACATATTTTGGGGGGACACCATTCAGTCCATAACAGAGACCAATACCACAAAAAAAAAAAACTCCAAAGAACCACCCTGTCTTACTATCTTAAACACTCTTTCTGCTGCCCAGCAGCAGGATTAGAGGTGACACAAAGATGAAATTCTTTCATATACCCAAAATGGAAATACTGTTTTTTTATCCAAATCTTACACACCCATCAAGATCCAATTTAGATACATATTATCCATAAAGCCATCCCCACTTAGATATTCCCCTCTTTCTCTTTATATGTTGTTAGTGGTGGTGGTGTGTACCATCAAATCGATTCCAACTCATAGTGACCCTATGGGACAGAATAAAACTGCTCGACAATGCTTCCTAGAGTTTCATCTTTACAAGAAGGAGCCCTAATGACACAGTGGTTAAGTGCTCAGCTGCTAATCAAAAGGTTGGCAGTTTAAACCCACCAGCTGCTCTGCAGGAGAAGGATGTGGCCATCTGCATCCAAAAGCATTATAGCCTTGGAAACCCTCTAAAGCAGTTCCACTCTGTCCTACAGGGTCACTGTTAATTGCAGTCAATTTGACAACAGTGGGTTTTGGAATCTTTATGGAAACAGATTGCCAGGTCTTTTCTCCTACGGATCTACTGGTAGATTCAAATCCCCGACCTTTTGGTAACCAAGTGTTTAACCATTGTGCCAGCAGTGTTCCTTTCTTTTTATATAACTATAGCTAATCCAATATCCATTTCCTTTATACCTGCTCTACCAAGACTGGAAAAGCTAATATCTTGTAGCTCTTGTAGCTAAGGTTAGCCATACTGTGTTTTCTGGTCAAGGAGATGCAAATAAAAGTACTGCTGAGGTACTTTTAAGCAAGTTTTTGTGTTGACCAAGTGATGGATGCACTGGTACCTGGTGCCACTCCCTCCTTCTTTTTGCCTTGAATGCAGTTATGGCAACCAACTTGCAACCATGGAAAAAAGGCCAAGGCATGAGAGATGCCAGCACAGGAGCAGACCTTGGCTTTATTAAACTGCTGAAGCAGCCCCTACCTCTGGTGTTGTTATATGGAAAAAAAAACACTAACCTCTATTTGTTTAAGCCACTGCTAGATTTTTTTGTTTCTGTTCTTGCATCTAAAAGAATTCCTAACTTACATGACCCCATGTGTGACATGTCCTACACGGTCAGCTTTTTGAGTGCTTACTTTGTGTCAGGTACTGTGAAAATTATAACAATTTCATTTAATCACAACATCCTTATGAGGTAGGCACTATATTATCCCATTTTATAGATGAGAAAACTGAGCCACAAAGATTAAGTAATTACTGTATAGTATAATAACATATAGCCTTACATTTCTATTTAGCTGACTCCCCTTATAGAAGCTCTGATGATGCAGAGGTTAAAACATTCATCTGCTAAACAAAAGGTCAGCAGTTCGAACCCACCAGCCTGTTCCATGGGAGAAAGATGAGGCAGTCTGCTTCCAAAAAGATTTACAGCCTTGGAAACCCTGTGGGGCAGTTCTACTTTGTCCCGTAGGGTCACCATGAGTCACAATCGACTCGATGGCAGAGGGTTTGGTTTTTGTTTGGTGTTTCCTTATAATTTTAAAGTCTTTGAGTGCAGGACCCATGTTTGCTTAGAACATACTGTTCAATGGAAAATTGAAATGTAGAAGTGCCTGCAAACTAGGTGTTCTTAGAGATTCTTTTTTAGTAGTTCTTGTCTGAGTCCTGTGTCCTGCCATGGATGCCTGTTAAGCCACTGGCCAAAGGCCTTTCAGGTCCAAGGCAAGGTAGGTCTCATAGATGAGGGTGGCCTCAGCTGAAGCCACAGGAGTCCACAAGAGAACTGAGGCCAGAAGCAAACTCCTCACTGTCTACAGTGGGCATGGTGGGTAAGGAATTCTGAGCTAGGTCATGAAATGCTACTAACATTTAAGAACGTGTAAGCAAATTAAAAGGAAGGCAGACCCTACATCTCCTATTGTCTGCTATTGTCTCCTAGTCCAGGTAGATAACAGTATTACATACTAATCAAAATGTTCATATAATAATTATTTTAAAAGCTGAGGTGGCAGAACTAGTGATTCAGCTCCATCATTCCATTACCTAAAGAAACATTTCAGAAGCAATGGCTGTGGAATTGACCCAACTCACAGTGACTTCATTGTATCAGAGTAGAACTGAGTTCAATAGTGTTTTCAGTGGCTGATTTTTTGAGAATAGATTGCAAACCTTTCTTCCAAGAAACCTCTGGGTAGACTTGAACTGCCAACCTTACAATTAGCAGCCAAGCACATTAACCATTTGTACCACCTACAGACTCCTAGGGAACATTTGATGACATCAGAACACTGGGGAAACATAGTTTTGGTTTTATAATGGTTTGGTCTCTTCTCATCCATATTCCTATGTAAATACCAATATTGGGCAGTGATAATGCAATATAAAGTGCACTGGACTTGTTGTTGTTAGATGCCATCCAGTTGATTCTAACTCATATTGACCCTGTATATAACAGAATGAAACACTGCCCGATCCTGCACCACCCTCACAATCCTTACCAGCTTGAGCCCATCTTTGCAGACACTGGGCCAGTCTGTCTTATTGAGGTCCTCCCCCTTTTTCACTGACTCCTCTATTTTACCAAGCATGATATCCTTCACAGGGACTGGTCCTTTCAGACAGCATGATCAAAGTACGAGAGACAAAGTCTGGTCACTCATGCTTTTAAGGAGCAGTCCAGCTGTTCTTCCTCCAAGACAATTTGTTCATTCACACTGGACTTAAAGTCATATGAGTTCAGGTCCCAACTCTGCAACTTAGATGTTAGACTTGGACCAATCCCCTATGTACTAGCCATATAGTAGCAGAAGTAATACCTGCCTCTTAGGGGAGCTCTGGTGGTGTAATGCCTAAGGTATTTGACTGCTAACCAGAAGGCTGGCAGTTCAAACCCACCAGCCACTCCTCAGAAGGAAGACTAGGCAATCAACTTCTGTAGAGATACCACCTCAGAAACCCAAGGAGGGGTAGCTATGAAGCAATGAGTTTGGTTTGTGGTTTTGAGGGTTGCTATGAGGATCAAACAAGATTGTGGACATGAAAATGCTTTATCAATAATAAAGCACTGAACAAACATTAGGAGTTACAGTGACCTTCTGATATCAGTGACTTTAACTGTCACTCCTTACCCAGCATGGACCAGCATGTATGAGATAAATCTCCAGACTTCTTCCCTCTTGTCAGGACAGTAGATAAAGGGGCTTTCCAAGATGCCTATGTCCAAGGTGATCCACTGTTTCTGAGGCTTCCACACAGCATAGTAAATAAACACTGCCAGCTGATGGGGAGAGGCAGACATAAATGTTAACCCTCCTTCTCCAGGAAGAAAAAAAAAAAAAAACTGTTTGCCATCCAGTCTATTCTGACTCATGGTGACCCCATGTGTTACAGAGTGGAACTGAAGTCACTAGGGTCTTCTTGGCTGTAATCTTTACAGAAGCAAATTACCAGGCCTTCCATGGAGCAACTGAGTGGGTTTGAACCACCAACCTTTCAGTTAGTAGACAAGCACAAAGCATTTGTACCATCCAGGAACACTTCCTTCTCTAGGCACTAGCCCAAATAAGCCCCTGGGCAGTAACTCTCAAATGGGCCACCCCACAGCATGTGCTAAGAAGATGACAGGAATTTTCCCACCATGCCTCACAATACTTAAGAACAACTATAGGCCAAAGTGTAAAGGAGATTCTTTTCTCCCAACTCTTTCCCTTACTCTTCCACACCCTGCTCTCTGGCACTATGGTCTCTATCCCCCCCACCTTAAATATCCACTAACTTCATCTTCCCATCCCATCACTTGCTCTTTCATTTACAACTTGGTATAAAATTAAGTCATTGCATCAAAAAAATTGAGTAGGGAAAGGGAAAAATAGTAGCTTTACAGTGTAGAAACTTGGCAAACACACTGCATTAACCAAGTGAAGAAGGTTATTGTCACCAGTGATGTCATGTGAATATCATGTACCCCTGATATGATATGAAGGGCACTTCACTTCTGTGGCACTCTTCCCCAGACCCTTAACCCCAATCTAATCCTGAGAAAAACATCAGACAAACCTAGATTGAGGGGCATTCTATAAGTTTCCTAGCCAGTATTCCTCTAGATGGTCAACATCATGAAAAGCAAAGAAAGACTGAGAACCTGCCACAGATCAGAGAAGACAGAGGAGATATGACAGCTACATGCAATATCTAGCTGGATCTTAGAATGGAAAAAGGACATTAATGGAAAAACTGGTAATATCCATAAATAGTCTGAAGTTTACCAAAAAAAAACCAAACTCACTGCCACCAAGTCAATTCCAACTCATAGCGACTCATGTGGGGTTTCTGAGGCGATCTTTACAGAAGCAGATTGCCCCAGTCTTCCTCCTTCTGAGTGGCTGGTGGGTCTGAACCACCATCCTCCTGGTTAACAGTCAAATGCCTTAGGCACTATGCCACCAGAGCTCCTGAGTCTGAAGTTTAACTAATAGTAATATACCAATGTCCCTTTCTTAGTTTTGACAAATGTAACATAGAAATAAGATGTTACCAATTGAGGAAATTGGGTGAGGGGTATACAGGAACTCTCTGTGTTAGTGTTGCAACTTTTCTGTAAATATAAAATTAGTCTAAAACAATAAGTTTATTTTTAGAAATTTGATTAAAAATTAAGTGTATTGATCCCTCTGTAAGAGGCAGATATGTCAGCACCTGCTTGTGACCCTTTCAAGAAACTGCCTTCTCTGTGGGTCACAGAGAAGTCTGGGCAGCTTATTTCATACAATATGACCTTTCCCAATTCTTCTCCAATCCCTCGCCCAACCTTCACACTGATTGGACCATGAGCGAACTAGTCGACGAATTGTTGTTGTTGTTTGCCGTCGAGTTGGCCCCGACTCATAGCGACCCCTCCTTGAGTTTCCGAGGCAGTATCACTAAGGAAGTAGGATTGCCCAACCTTCCTTCCGAGGAGTGGCTGGTGGGTTTGAACCGCCAGCCTTCTGGTTAGCAGTCAAGTGCCTTAGGCACTATGCTACCAGAGCTCCGTCAACGAATAGGATGATGTATAGCCTGCCATGGCTGGTGTGAAAAGATGAACTAGGCAGACAAGGCAGTTAACACTCAAAAAAAAACTGCCGTCAAGTTGGATCCGACTCATAGCAACCCCTCCTTGAGTTTCCAAGGTGGTGTCACATGGAAGTAGATTGCCCAACCTTCCTTCCAAGGAGTGGCCGGTGGGTTTGAACCACCAGCCTTCTGGTTAACAGTCAAATGCATTAGGCACTATGCCACCAGAGTATTGACAGCAAAATCTGAAAGGATAACATGAGATAAGGTGCTGAGAAGCAATAAGAATCCAGATACAGATTGGAAGCAGAGGCTTATCTGAAGTATGCTTATCTCTATCTGAGCCGTCAGAGACTTGGTTCCCGATAAGGAGGTTGAGGCATCAGTGGGAATTAGGAGGATTACATAAGGGTCTTCTTAAGGTGGCACAGTGTCTAAGGCATTTGACTGCTAACTGGGAAGGTGGGGGTTCAAGCCCTCAGCTGCTCTGTGGAAGGGAGATGGGGCAGTCTACTTCCATAAAGATTTACTGCCTCAGAAACCCAATGGGGGTCTCTTTGAGACAGAATCAACTCTGTGGCAGTGAGTTTGGAGTTTAATGTCCCTGAAAGATCTTTGGGTTGCACTCAGCTATTAACCAAAAGAAGGAGCTCTGGTAGTAAAGTGGTTAAGGCATGCTCCATGGCAATCTACCTCTATGAAGATATACAGCCTTGGAAACCCAATGGGGGTCGCTATGAGTTGGAATTGATTCAATGACAGTGAGTTTGGTTTTTGGTTTTATTGACAGAAAGGGGATGGTTGGAACCCACTTAGTGGCACCAGAAAAGAAAGACCTGGTGATCTGCGTCTGTAGATTATAGCCAAGAAAGTCCTATGGAGCAGTTCTATTCTGTAAAATATGAGGTCACCATGAGTTGGAATTCACTTGACAGCAGTGTTGTTGTCACTATGGTAAGGTGCTATCAAGGTGATTCTAATTCATAGTGACCACATACACCATAGAACAAGGGTATTTTATTATAAATGCCATAATGACGGTGTTTGCCATGGTATTTTTGCCTGATCCTGTGCCATCCTCATAATTGGTGCTATGTTTGACTCCATTGTTGTAACCACTGTGTCAATCTATGTGTTGAAGGTCTTCCTCTTTTTTGCAGACCCTCTACTTGACCAAGCATGCTAACTTCTCTAAAGACTGGAGCAATAGGTTTAATTTAATGCTCCTGAAGTCACACCCCACAGACAGCCGTGCTGTGTCAATTCCTTTATGAGACAACATGGTGTGGGAGAAAAAGCTAGGTGTGATGAGGTTCATGAGAAGCCCAGTCACTAGCTATGTGACCTTGGTCATTCTACATCTCTGAGGCTTGCATTCTCTCCAGAAAACAAAAGGGCTAATGAGATCAGAATCTGAAAATGCTACCACTACTCACTTCCTTAGCCAAAGTAGATAGACATGGTTAAAAGTTCGTATTTTTTTTCCTACTGAAATTTGGAGGCTGTTGTTGTCATTGTTAGGTGTCATCAAGTTGGTTCCAACTTATAGTGATCCTACATACGACAGAACAAAACACTGCCTAGTCCTGTGCCATCCTCACAATCATTCCTATGTTTGAGTTCATTGTTGGAGCCACTGAGTCAATCCATCTTCTAAATAGATGAGTAGAGACAGACCTTACCAATCAATAAAATTTGGCTTGTCTGATCAGTCCAATTTGCAGCCTCAAGATTCGTTGGTCTCTAAGTCTCTCATCAGTTAAAATGAAACAAAGCCACTGAAATCAAAGTCACTGCTAGGAAAGGGATTTGTTAGAAAAACAAAACACTTCCTTGAAAGTGATGGGGAGCGTAGGAAAAGTCAGGTAAGGGAGCTCTGGAGAGGATGAGGTAGATGCTTTGTCTGCTGTACTTGCCCCCAGCAAGCTCTCTTCCTGAATGTTTTGCAGTCTATTGTCTAGATCTAGGTCTAACCACAGAGTTAGTTTGCGGCTTCCCAGGTACCTAAGCCAGGGCCCACCACCCAACACATTTACCTCAGCAACACTGATGGAGATGATGAACACAGGGGGTGGGAAGCAGTTAGCTCTATCCAAGTATGATCTTCGCACCTTTTCAGGCAGCATCCATTTTGAGACAATCCTGTGGACCTTTTTATCTTTGGAGGGAGCCTTACCTCCCCCATCCTCTCTCATTTTCTTGGCTTCCTCCAACTCTTCTATCATCTCTCTCTCCATATTCAGATTCATACCCTCCATCTCCAACTCATGAGCACCAGCCATGGTCCTGGATCCTCCCTCCACCTGAAAGAGACAAGAATGTCAGAGGGAAAAATGACTCTAGCTTTTGGCCATAGAAACCACAACCATTCATTTCCAAGCTATGTGTTAATAGAAGGCAGCTTAAGACAATGATATCCTTGTTCCATGTCCTTTTCTGAATCCAGTTTGTATTTCTGGCAGTTACCTGTCAATATACTGCTACAACCGTTTTTTAATTATCTTCAGCAAGATTTTACTTGTGTGTGATATTAATGATAGTGTTTGATAATTTCCACATTCTGTTGGACCTTTCTTTGGAATGGGCACAAATATGGATCTCTTCCAGTCAGTTGGCTGGGTAGCTGTCTTCCAAATTTCTTGGCATAGATAAGGAAGTGCCTCCAGTGCTGCATCCATTTGTTGCAACATCTCAACAGGTATTCAGTCCATTTCTGAAGCCTTGTTTTTCATCAATGCCTTTAGTGCAGCTTGGATTTCTTTCTTCAACACCATTGGTTCTTGATCATAAACTACCTCCTAAAATGGTTGAGTGTTGACCAGTTCTTTTTGATGCAGTGACTCACTGTATTCCTTCCATCTGCTTTTGATGTTTCCTGTATCATTCAATATTTTGCTCAAAGATCATTCAATATTGCAAATCAAGGCTTGAATTTTGTTAATAGTAATGTACTGATACATACAGAGGAAAAAATCTGGAGAATTAACAATGATTATCTCTTCAGGGTAGGATTTGACTAGATTTTTGCCCCAATGCAGGAGTGATAAGGAGCCTGGTGGTGTAGTGATTAAGTACTCAACTGCTAACCAAAAGGTCAATGGTTCAAACCCCTAGCTGCTCCATGGGAGAAAGATCTGGCAGTCTGCTTCTGTAAAGATTCCCAAACCCACTGCCATCAAGTCAATTACAACTTGCAGCAACCCTTTTGGACACAGTAAAATTGCCCCCTATGTATTCCAAGGTTGTAATCTTTACAAAAGCAGCCACATCTTTCTCTCAGAATGGTGGTGAGTTTGAACCACTGACTTTTTGGTTAGCAGCTGGGTGTTTTAACCACTTTGCCACTAGAGCTCACTGCATAAAGGTTACTGCCTTGGAAACCCTATGAGGCAGCTTTACTCTGCCCTATAAGATTGCTGGCCAATTTCTTCGTTAACAACCTGCGATATGCAGGCGACACAACTTTGCTTCCTGAAAGTGAAGATGATTTGAAGTACTTACTGATGAAGCTCAAAGACTACAGTCTTCAGTGTGGATTCTATCTCAACATAAATAAAGCAAAAATCCTCACAACTGGACCCATAAGCAACATCACAATAAATGGAGAAAAGATTGAAGTTGTCAGGGATTTAATTTTACTTGGCTCCACAATCAACACCCATGGAAGCAGCAGCCAAGAAATCAGACGTTGTATTGCACTAGGCAAATGTACCTCTTTAAAGTGCTGAAGAGCAAAGATGTCACTTTGAAGACTAAGGTACACCTAACCCAACCCACGTTATTTTCAATCACCTCATATGCATGTGAAAGCTGGACAACGAATAAGGAAGACTGAAGAGGAATTGATGCCTTTGAATTGTGGTGTCAGTAAAGAACACCATGGACTACCAGAAGAATGAACAAATCTTTTCTGAAAGAAGTATTGTTGTTGTTGTTGTTACATGCTGTCGAGTCGGACCCGACTCATAGCAACCCCTACTTGAGTTTCCAAGGCAGTATCACTTTGGAAGTAGATTGCCCAACCTTCCTTCCGAGGGGTGGCTGGTGGGTTTGAACCGCCAGCCTTCTGGTAAGCAGTCAAGTGCCTTAGGCACTATTCTACCAGAGCTCCTAGGGAAGAAGTATAGCCAGAATGTTTCTTGGAACCAAGAATGGCCAGACTTCATCTCACCTACTTTGGTCATGTGGTCAAAAGGGACCGTTCCCTGGAGAAGGACATCATGCTTGGTAAAGTAGAGGGTCCGTGAAAAAGGGGAAGACCCTCAACAGGATGAAGTGACACAGTGGCTACTATGATGGGCTCAAGTACAGCAAGGATTGTGAGGATAGCGCAGGACTGGGCAATGTTTCATTATGTTGTACATGGAGTCACTATGAGTTGGAGCTGACTCGACAGCACCTAACAACAACAATATAAGTTCGCTATGAGTCAGAATCCACTCAATAGCAATAAGTTTTTGTTGTTATGAAGAAGTGGCTCCAGGTTTGTGGAGATGGAAACTTAAACAATTTGGGAGATTTACCTTAAAAAATATATATATAACAAAGTTACAAAATTTTAAAACATTACAGCAGTAGAGGCAGAACTTTGGGAAGACTGAGTAAGTAAGAGACTCTGAAACTTATGCTTTATTAGTTTCATGTGAAATCTATCTCTGTGTATTTAGTTTTTAAAGTGTGTATTACTATTTTAATAAGGGTTAAAATAAAGCCATATCTATCAGACCTTTGTCAATGCTAATGTCTTATCACTGTACTATTTCTTCTCTCCCCTTTGTGGAGGGTTGAAGGAGAGTTTGTACCCACTAACCATGTTGTCATACATTCCCCCAATGAATCTGCTACTCTCTTCAGGGTCATGTCTTTCAAAGAAATCTATTTGAATAGTGCTGTAGGAGTCCTCTGGTAGCATAGTGCCTAAGGCATTTGACTGCTAACCAGAAGCTGGCAGTTCAAACCCACCAGCCACTCTTTGAAAGGAAGGTTGGGCAATCTACTTCTGTAGTGATACTGCCTTGGAAACCCAAGGAGGGGTCGCTTTGAGTTGGATCTGACTTGACGGCAGTGAATTTGGTTTTGGTTTGTAGGAGTCCTAAGGAGTTCTGATGACATAATAGGTAAGGCATTTGGCTGCTAACCAGAAGGTTAGTGATTCAAACCCACCAGCTGCTCCATGAGAGGAAGATGAGGTAACCTACTTCTGTAAAGATTTATGGCCTTGGAAACCCAGTGGGGGTTGCTGTGAGTTGGAATTGACTCGATAGTAGTGGGTTTTGCTTTTTGGTCTGGTGAGAGTCCTGATGATGTACAAGAGAGCTATTAGCATTTCAAAGCACATCTCCATGCAAAATCCTACGTACCCCTCAGAAAGATCCTGTGAAGTAAAGAGCAAGCAAGAGGTATGTTCCCAGCTCTCTTAGTCCCCAGTCTTCCTAACAAACCTCTTGATTTAAATACCTTCATTCTGGCTTTCATCTCAACAATATTTCATTCACTGATTTCCTTCTCCCACTACCCAGCCACAGACATCCCCTTTGGTCGCTTCAACAACAACATTTTCTAACTTGGTAAAGAAGGGTATAGTGGCAAAATCACTAGAGGACAGGAGAATGGGCTTTGGCAATAGATGGACATTGGGAGTAGCCATGTCTTATTCTTCTTTGCAACCCCAGTAAAAAATCCTGGACCAAGATGAAATACTGCTCAGCTATAAAGAGAAATGAAGTCCTGATACATGCTACAACACAGATGAACCTTGAAAACAACATGCTGAGTGAAATAAGTCCGTTATAAAAGGACAAATACTGTGTGATCTCACTTATATGAAATAAGAATAGGCAAATGTGTAGAGACTAAAGTTGGTGGTCACCAAGGGTGGAAAGGAGGGGAAAAGAAGGCGTCATTGTTTAAGAGACATTGAGTTTCTGTTTATGGTGATGGGGAATTTGGCATTGATTATGGGTGATGATTGCACAACATGATTAATATAATTAATAACAATAAATTGTACACCTGAAAAATATTGAATTGGCAAATGTTGTGTTATACGTATGTTTACAAAAACTAAAAAAAAAAAAAAAAACTCACTGCCATCTAGTCATTTCTGACTCATAGTGACCCCATTGGGTTTCCAAAGCTGTAAGTCTTTATGGAAGTAGATTGTCCCATGTTCCTTCCACATAGCAGCTATTGGGTTTGAACCATTGACCTTCCAGCTAGCAGTCAAGTGCCTTATCCACTATGCCACCAGAGCTCCTTACAAAAATTAAAACATTTTTTAAAAAAAGCCTTGGACCTGGTACCTAGAGGAAGTACAAAACAGATGGGGCATCATCATCATCTGATCCTCTCTATCTTCACAAAGGGAAGAGAAAATCACAATCAGCAGACCAAGGCTGTTCTTAGGATGCAGATGTCAGACATGCCACCACCCTCCAACCTTTTTGCCAATTCTAACACCAGTCATCCCTCCCCAGCACTCTCTACTACTTCTCTGCTGGGTTAGATGATACTTCATTGCAATGTCCACACAGAACTCACAGACAATACTCATGATTATGGGGTTTGTTAGAGAAGTAATAGGTTATAGTTCAGGTTTGGGAATGCTCAGAATACAATTCTTCGATAGGACAGCCTCCCCTTAGCCATGCCTGTAGGCATGCCTCTGTTGGCCCTCTGCCTCTTGACCTGCCCTCTACTTTGCTCTGGCAACTGTTACAGTGCTCTTACAATGCTGATAGGTGCCCAAAGAGGCACTCCATCTGCCAGCAACCCTTCTGCCTTCTGCCCAAAGGCATTCAGCTCTCTTGCTCCATGGGCCGGGAAGCCTACTGCTCTGTCTGATGCCAATCTCTTGGTTCTGCTGCCACGATCTCTCTGCCATCTCAGCACTGGGATCTTGGGTCCAAGGACATGCTCCACTCCTGGCTATTCTCTTCCCTCTTGACACCTATGGAATGACTCATTTTAAGCCTAGTGGGATAACAAAACTGACCAATCCCCACATTGGGGATTATACCTTATTTGCATGATCACATCCCCACATCAGTTCTTCTGCAGTCTTCTCTATTTATTATCCAGCTCTCACATGCATATGAAGTTAACTGAAAATATCATGGCTTGGGTCAGGAACACCTTAGTCTTCAAAATGACATCTTGACTTACAAATACTTTAAAGAGGTCTTTTGCTGCAGTTTTGCTCAATGTAATACATCATTTGATTTCTGTCAAGAAATCTTCTATGGGCATTTATTGTGGATCCCAGTAAAAAGAAATCCCTGACAACTTCAATCTTTTCTCCATTTAACATGATGTTGTTATTGGCCCACTTGTGAGAAATTTTTGTTTTCTTTATGTTGAGTTGTAGTCCACACTGAAGGCTGTATAGCCTTTGATCTCCATCAGCAAGTACTTCCAATCTTATTTTCAGCAAGCAAGGTTGTGTCATCTGCATATCACAGGTTGTTAATGATTCTTCCTCTAATCCTGATGCCACATTCTTCTTCATATAGTCCAGCTTCTCAGATTGTTTGCTCAGTACACAGATCGAATAAGTGTGGTGAAAGGATACAACCCTGAGGCACAACTTTCCTGATGACAATGAATAAGGGAGAGTGCAGAAGAATTATTGCATTTGAATTGTGGTTTGGTGAAGAATACTGAATATACTATGGACAACTAGAAGAAAAACCAAATCTGCCTTGGAATATGGGCAGCCACAATGCTCCCTAGAAGTGAGAATGGCTAGACTTTGTCTCTCGTACTTTGGTCATATTGTCAGAAGGAACTAATCCCTGGAGAAGTACATGATGCTAGGTAAAGTATAGGGTCAGTGAACAAGGAGAAGACCCCCCCGACAAGATGGATTAACAGTGGCTGTAACAATGGCCTCAAGCATGGCAATGATTGTGAGGACGGTACAAGACCAGTGTTTTGCTCTGTTGTACATAGGTCACTAAGAATAAAACTGACTGGACAGTATCTAACAACAACACACCTACAAAGGTGCTGTGTGCCTTATTTACATTGAATACATTTGGATAGCAAGCTAGCCAAACCTTTACCTGAGCCCAAGCACCTTACATTTGCATAGTTCTACCCAGTCATCTGGTGGGAGTCACAAAGACATTGGCTAGAAGAGCCATACCAAGTAATTTACTGCACCACAGGAAGCCATGGAGCATGTGTTAAAAGCATGAGCCACTGAGCCAGATGGCTAGGGTTAAAACACAGCTGCACTACATATCAACCCTGTGACATTAGGTATATCACTTAAATTCTCTGATTTTTTTTTATATAAAAAAATATATTCTCTTTATTTTTATATATAAAAAAAATTTTTTTAATTGTGGTAAAATGCACGTAAAGTTTACTATTTTAAAGTATGCAATTCAGTGGCATTAAGTACATTCACAATGTTGTGCAACCATCACCACTGTCTAGTTCCAGAGCATTTTCATCCTAGAAGGAAATTCTGTACCCATTAAGCAGTCACTCCCAGTTCTCACTTCCCTTTACTTCCTGGTAACTGCTAATCTACTTTCTGTCTCTATGGATTTGCCTATTCTGGATATCATACAGGAGCTCTGGTGGCATAGGGACTGAGGTATTTGACTGCTAACCAGAAGGCCAGCAGTTCAAACCCAGCAGCCACTCCGCAGAAGGACGATTGGGCAATCTACTTCTGTAGTGATATACCGCCTCAGAAACCAATACCTATGTGATCTTTCATGTCTAGCTTCTTTCACTTAGCATAATATTTTCAAGATCATGCTAAATGAAAGAAATTGTAGCATATATCAATATTCATTTCTTTTTTTTTTCTTTTAATTTGATTTGTGTGAAAGTTTATAGAGCAAATTAATTTTGTTTCATGACATTGATTGCAATCCCTGAAATGTAATCTCTCTCTTCCCACTTCCTCCCTGTGGTTACCTTTTCCCTGTGTCCCTCTTTCCCATGTATGCCTGCCCTCTGGGCTATCTCCTGATGCAAATACTGCCCTTCTGAGAAATATACTTACTTGGTGTAAATGTTCACCTTATATGCCTTTCTATTGCTTGGCTGGAAGCCAATTCCAGGCCTGAAGGATGACTAGGGGCCACAGTCTCAGGGGTTTCACCAGTATCTAACAGACAAGTAAGCCTGGTCTTAAAGATTTTGAGTTTTTTCCACATTCCTCTCCCATTCTATCCAGGATCTCCTACACATATCCTTTTCCAAGTGGCTGACAGTGGTAGCCAGGCACCATCTAGTTCTGGTCTCAGGGTCATTTGATTTTTTGACAGCTGCTTCTATGGCCGTTGATTATGGATCCCAGTAAAATGAAATCCCTGACAACTTCTTTTTTTTTTTTTTTTTCCTGACAACTTCAATTAGCCTACATGAATAGGCTGATGTTTGCATGGTCCTTGGACTGTTTCCATGTGTCTTTGCTTTTCTTCATTCTTCTTTGCTCCAGACAAGGAGTGAACAATTGTTGCATCTGAGATGGCCACTTGCAAGCTTTTAAGACTTCATTCCTGTCATGGCTGAATAATATTCCATTGTATACTGCAAAAACGACAAGGAGGCCACATGTTCTGACCTTCTCTAATCCCACAAGGGGAAGACAGGATTACCAGCAGTAACCCAAGGCCTATTCCTGCCAGGCCAGACATGTTGCCTTCCTCCAGCCCTTTCTTCAACCGTTCCTCCCAGAGCACCCACCACCTCTCTCCTGGGTTCGATAATTCGCTGCAGTGGCCACATAGAACTCACAGATTACAAGGTTTATTAGGGAAGCACCAAGCTACAACTCAAGTTCAAGAAAAATGCTCAGTCTCTCTCCCAGCCCACCGTCCCTCAGTCAAGAGTCTCTCACAGTCTCTTTCCCAGCAGTGCCGGTCCCTCGGTGTCTCACTCAGCGATGCGTGTCTCTTGCGGCTCTTTCCCAGCAGCACGTGTCTCTTTCAGGGGTGCGTGTCTCTTTCGGCAGCACGTCTTCCTCCACCAGCAGTCAGAGAGAGTTCTGCCTCCAGGAGGCCTCCTTTTGAGCCTGGAAGGGTGGTCAAACTAGCCAATCACAGCATCAGAACTCTAAGCACATGAGAGAGAGTGGGAACTTCCCAGAACATTGTATTGTGCCACGCCCAACAGAAATAACCCAGGTGGGCGACTTTAAAATCAGGATCTCCTCCGTAGCTAATAGCAATTCCCACCTTAGAGTTTACAAAGACTTATGGGTAGAAAAGCCACACTAAGTAATTTACTACACCGCATATACATATACCACATTTTGTCTATAACTCATCTGTTGATGGATACTTACTTGAGTTGTTTCTATCTCTTGTCTATTGTGAATAGAACTGCTGGAAACATTTGTGCACAAGTTTTTGTTTGAACACATGTTTCAGTTCTCTTGGGTTTATACCTTGGAGTAGAATTGCTGGTTCATATGTTGATTTTGTTTAATTTATTGAGAAACCCTCAGATTCCATTTTCCAGTGGGAGTAATGATATCAGCTACCTTACAGCACTGTTTGGAGAATTGATTGAGATAATGAATGTAAAGCACTTAGAACAGTATCTGGCATGGTGTAAAGACTCCATAATTATTAGTTATTATTGGCTATGAATGGATAGGTGGGTGTGTGGATGGATAGATGGATGGAATAATTACAGGAATGGGGCTGGGATCCATTTTCACTCTGAAAGTTACTGACAGTCAGATCTATTAAATTTATTTTTGAATGGATCTCATTAGGCAAGTCTCCAGGATACAAATGATTGTATTTAATAAATTTAGGGAAAAAGAGAATTCTCCTTTTATGTTTCTTTTCCCCAGCAGCTTCTCTGGAAATAAAGGCTTATTCACTCCCTTGAATCTTCTATCCTTCTACTCATCCCTTCCAGGGTCAGACATGAAGTCTATAAGACTTAACTATTTTATTAGTTTTCCTTGAATATTAATGACTAAAACCTAGACATAGTCATTAATATTCAAGGAAAACTAATAAAATAGTTAAGTCTTACAGACTTCGTGGGGAAGATTCAGGGGAGTGAATAAGCCTTTAGTTTTTGCCACTTCTCATAATTGGCAAAACCATAATATGGATTTAAGTTCAGCAGCTTTCACCCACAAAAATTAAAACGAACAAACCAAACCCGCTGTCGTCAAGTCGATTCCAACTCATAACAAGCCCATAGGACAGAGTAGAAATGCCCAGAGGGTTTCCAAGGTTGTAAATCTTTGCAGAAGGAGAGTGCCTCATCTTTCTCTGGCACAGCCTCCACTGGATTGGAAACGCTGACAAATGTTTTAACCACTAAGCTACCAGAGCTCATTACAAGTATTAAAGAATCTTAAAAATAAATTCAATTACAAATGACTAACTTTGTATTAATGAGCCATATTATAATCTTAAATGCCATACATGATCATTTTATGGGAAAATAAAATTCTCCTTGCTACAACAAAAGATTTATAAAAGAACCTAGAAAAATAAGGATCATGTTTTCCCCTAAATTTTCTCTTTCCTCCAGATTTCAAAACTTCCAGAAATTTTCCATCAAGCTTATTCATTTCAGGCATTTAAAACAAAACAAAACACCAAACCAGTTGCCACAGAGGCATTTCTGTCTCATGGTGACCCCACATGGGCAGAGTAGAACTGCTCCATAGGATTTTCAAGGATGTGATCTTTCAGAAGCTAAGAGCCAGTCGTTCTTCCCAGCCTCCTCTGAGTGGGTTTGAACCAACAACCTTTTGTTTAGTGGTCAAAGGCTTAACTATTTGCACCACCCAGGGTGAGGTATTTTAGTAAAACATGTTTCCTATGCTGCAAAGTTATCTGACCCATTCGGTTTAGCCAAGACTCATTGCTTTCTTCCTTATCTGCTTTGTTCCTTGGCAAGTGCAGTCTGGAGACCTGACATATAGTTCCAGCTACTTTAAGCTCTAGCACCAGGTAAGCACACATGCTGCCTTTTCTGTACCTTAAAGACCAGGATAATGATTGCAACATTTGATCAAAATCGCTATCACACTCCAACTTCTATACCAGTCTGTCTGTCCTGTTCCCGGAAGGCACTGGCTTCTCTTTGAGTCATCTTCTCTCTAGCACCTGGTACTGTGATGCTCACAGATGTTCATTCCAGTCTCTAACATTCCCCATTCCTCCCACTCCTGTTTTTCTTCTTCCCCCACATCTGAATTTCTGAGCTCAGGTAACCACCTTGGAAATATTACCAATCAGATTGGCAGCAATGAAGGAGACTGATAATATTCCATACTCAGGAGATTATGTGGAAAATAGGTACAGCCTATAGGATGCAAATTGATGCAGCCATTTTGGAAGGTGATTGGGCAGCATCTATAAAGTATAAAAACTATATTCCCTCCGACAGAACAGTCCTACTTCTAGAAATCTGCCCCACAAATGTATTTGAGCAAGTACACAAAGGTCTATTACAAGGATGTTCAGTATAAAACTATTCAACTCAATTCACTGCTGTCGAGTCAGATCCGACTCATAGCAATCCCTCCTTGGGTTTCTGAGGCAGTATCACTATGGTAGTAGACTGCCTAACCTTCCTTGTAAACCACCTAATGTACTTCAATTGGGGTCTTGTATTTTCTGATAGTTCTAATCCTTAGGTAATTCTTTCATACACTGTGCTAAAATCTCTCAGATATCCCTTCTGCTCCTGGGTCTAAGGTTCCCCTCCCTAGAGCCTCACAAAGCAAGTCTAATCTGAGGTCATGTTGTCCTTAATTTTGACTTTGCTTGGGTGTGACCTGTGTAAACTCCCATAAGCTCTATAGATCATAGTATCTGGAAGTATACTTTAGATTATTAGAATTTTGGGAGGCCCAATTGAATAGATCAGGAGCTTCAAAACAAGTCAGCAATGATTACAACACATTACAGTCTCACATAGATATATAGGTACCCACAGCTATCATATTATTTACTTGGTCACTATTGATCACTGTGTCACTAGAATAATCTACTGCACTGACTGTGCTTTCTTACACACTCACTAAGCAAAAGATCATGCATGTCTGTGGAGTTTTCTTTAATACTGGCTTGATATGCTTCACCTCCTACCTCTTATCTGCAGCAAGTTGCAGCTGTTTGTTGAAATGCCACACTGATCACAATTGGGAAGCACTGCAGTAAAATGTTCTCGTCCTACCAGTAGAAAACAACTGTGGTAGACCGTTAGAAAGAATGCCTTTAACTTTCTGGTTAAAAATGGAGATGTCTCCTACACATACCCGGAACCAAAGACCCGGAGAGTTCTAGGAAGATGATGATGTAAACAAACTACATTCAGACCCTCCCTTACAAATACCATGAGGAAATGGTGCTTTGATTTGGAGAGCAGAGAAAAGCAGCTGAAACTGGAGACAGGCAAGAAGCAACAATGAGTCACATAAGGTAGGAAAATCACTTCTCCCACTGTCCCTGCCCCTTCCCCAGCCATGTAACTGGAGTAGTAGCTCCAGAAAAAAAGCCTGCTTCCCTGACTACCACAGCCCCTGTCTGTACAGAAAGACAGGACCCCAAGCTTCTGTCCTAAAGTCAACAAACTTTGGTTCATCAAAAGACTACGCCAAAAACCTGAAAGGACAAGCTACCAACTGAGAGAATATCTTCAGAAATCCAACCAGAATCTAATAACCATAACTCCTAGGTATGTACCTAAAAGACTTGAAAACAGAGACTCAAAAAGATTTGTACATCAGTGTTTATTGCAATGCTATTCACATTAGCCAAAATGTGAAAACAACTTAAATGCTCATCAACAGATGAATGGATGAAACAAAAATGTGGTACATACATACAATGGCTTGCTACTCAGCCAGTAGGAAAAATGAAGTCTTAATACATGCTACAGTATGGATGGAGCTTGAAGACATTCTGCTGAGCAACAGAAGCTAATCACAAAAGGACAGATATTGTATACCTTACTTATATAAAGAGAGAAGAAAAGGCAAATACACAGAGACCAAAGTTTATTAATGGTCATCAGGGGGTGTTGTTGTTGTTGTTAGGTGCTGTTGAGTGAAGTCCAACACATAGAGAACCTACGTACAACAGAACAAAACACTGCCCAGTCCTTCACCATTGTGGTGCAGTGAATTGCTTGGTGTGGCTCTTCTAGCCATGGTTTTTATAACTACCACTAGATGGCTGGGTGGGACTATGCAAATGTGAGGTGCTTGTGCCCCACAAAGGGGATTGGATAGCTTGCTGATAATGTAAATAAGATACACAGCACCATTGTGTAGATGAGACAATGCAAGTAATGTATACAGAACCGTAACATGGGGATTGGTCAGGTTTGCCATTCCATTAGGCTCAAATGAGCCATCGCAGAGGTGGAAAGGGGAGATCTCACTGCCATTAATAAAGAACCAGGAGTGGAGCTTGCCTTGGACCCAAGATCCCTGCACTGGACCTCCTTGGCAGAAAGATGACAAAGAGATGGCAGCAGCAGAGGCAGTAGAACAGAGACTGGCGTGAGACAGAGGGGTGGGCTTCCCAGCCCACAGAATGAGAAAATTGAGGACCTTCAGGCAGGAGGCTTCCTGGCAGTAGGGTGCACCTATCAACAGGGCTAAAAGAGCTATGTAACGCTTGCCAAAGCAAAAGAGAAGCATGTCTGCAGGCAGGGCCATTGGGAAGCTACCCTGATCCAAGAATTGCATCCTGAGCATTCCTGAACCTGAATTATGTCTGTTGTTTTCCTAATAAACCCCATAACCGTAAGTAATTCTATAAGTTCTGTGTGGCCATTGCAACGAATTATTGAACCCAGCTGAGAGGCAGAGAGGCCTGTGGGAGTGACTGTTGGTGCCAGAATTGGCAAAAAATTTGGAGGGTGGTGGCATGTCTGACCTCTGCCTCATAGGAATCAGCCTTGGGCTGCTGGTCTTGATTCTCCCTCCCCCTTATGTAGTTAGGGATAGTCAAAAACCTCCCCATGCCATTTTTGCAGCCATCCTCAACAATCATTGCTATGTTTGAGCCCATTGTTGCAGCCACTGTGTCAATCCAACTCATTGAAAGTCTTTTTCTTTTTTGCTGATCCTCCACTTTACCAAGCATGATGTCCTTCTTCAGAGACTGGTCCCACCCAATAGCACATCCAAAGGACTTGAGACAATGTCTGACAATCCTCATTTCTAAGGAGCAATTAGAAATAACATGGCTTGGGTCAGGTACACCTCAGTCCTCAAAGTGACATCTTTGCTTTTCAACATTTTAAAGAGGTCTTTTGCAGAGGTAGATTTGACCAATGCATTACGTTGTTTGATTTCTTTTCTTTTTTTTTTTTTTTTATTAGGATTTGGGTGAAGATTTACAGAGTAAATTCACTTTTCATACAGCAGTTCACATATACTTTGTCTCATGTCATTGACCAAAATTTACAATGCAGCAGCTCCCCTCCCACTTCCTCCCCATAGTTACCTCCTCCCAGTGTTCATCCCTTCATACTCTTCTGCACCCTGAGCTATCTCCCTGTGCATAAGCAGCCCTTCCTTCTCCCATGATTGTTCTCTCCAGGGCGTGTGTCTGCTTGAGGTAAATGTTTAACTCACATGCCTGTACTTTGTTTGGCTGGAAACCACAGTTGTGGGTTCAATTCCAGACCTGAAGGGCTGCTAGGGGCCATAGTCTCAGTGGTTCCACCAGGCTCTATTGGACCAGCCAACCTGGTCCCCACCTTTTTTTTTTTTTTTTTGCCTCCAAACGATTTTGAGTTTTGTACCACATTGTTCTCCCTCTTTATGTAGGTTGTTTGATTTCTTGACTGCCACTTCCATAAGCATTGATTGTGAATTCAAGTAAAATTAAATTCTTGACAACTTCAATCTTTTCTCCATTTATCATGATGCTGCTTATTGGTCCAGTTGTGAGGATTTATGTTTTCTTTATGCTGAAGTGGAATCAATACTGAAGGCTGCAGTCTTTGATCTTTATCAGTAAATGCTTCCATCATCTTCACTTTCGGCGATGAGGTTATGTCATCTGCATATCAAAGATTGCAATGAGTCTTCCTCCAATCCTGATGCTGTATCCTTTTTCATATACTCCAGCTTCTCAGATTATTTATTCAGCATACAGATTGAATAAGTATGGTGAAAGGATACAACCCTGATGCACACCTTTCCTGATATTAAACCACACTGTATCCCCTTGTTCTGCCTATGTACAGGTTCCTCATGAGCACAATTAAAGGTTCTGCAATTCTCATTCTTACTATTCACTTTGTAGGCCTGCCTATTGTTTGATATAAGATGATCTGCTTGAGTGGATTTAGTTCTGAATTTGAAGGTGTCTAATGGCAATAGTCCCATACTGGTCAATTTCTATCAGACCAGTAAGTCTGGCCTTTTTGTGAATTTGAATTTTATCGTTCATTTTCCTCTCCCTCAATGCAGGACTTTCTACTATGATCCTGGTCAGAGCTGTCAGTCTGCCGCCCCACCTTGACATCTCACCTGACTTTATTATTCTCTACTACTTGTAACCTGTATGTAACTTGCATGCACTAATTAAAAACTTTGTTTCTTGGTGGAGCAGTAGAAAACTTCATCTCAAAACATGCAACTATATGAGACCAAAAGGGTTACATTTGCCCAAAAGCAAAATTCAGAAGGTAGGAAGGCAGGAAAGCTGGGCAAATGGAAACAGGATACTCAGGGTAGGAGTGGAAAGAGTGCTGACACATTGAGGGAATTGCAACCAATGCCACGAAACAACCTACATATAAATTGTTGAATGGGAAACTAATTTGCTTTGTAAAGTTTCACCTAAACCACAACAAAATTTTCAAAAACAAGGTGGGGCTGTAGGCCTGGTACACTAAACAGTAAATGAGCAGCTCCAGCAAAAGGCGGTCATTCAACTCACATTCATTTACAATAGGCCTCTGACAATAGCTAATGAAATACAAAAACTATTGAGTTAAATTTACAAATGCCAAAGACGTCCAGTATAGCCTTTGGATGACACTTGGTCATCTGTCAATTTTGGGGGGGAATTCCTCATCTTAGGAATCTTGGCAGCAGCAGGAACCATTTCCCACTACAGAAGCTAAAAAATACCCAGTACATACTGTGATGGTTAATTTTATGCATCTATTTGACTAGCCTATTTAATCAAACACTAGATGTGGTTAACATCTCTAATCAGTTGACTTTAAGTAAAGATTACCCTTGATATTATGGGTGGGTCTGACCCAAATGGTTGAAGGCCTTAAGAGCAAAAACAGGTTTTCCACAGAATAAGAAATTTTGTCTCGAGACTGCAACATTAACTCCTGCCTGAGTTTAACAGCCTGCCAGCCTGCCATACAAAACTTGTGTATAACAAATTAAGGATCTCTCTGCTCCAACTTGCATACTCTGTGATCCTCTAATGGAGGGCAGAGATATTGCACCCCTGTACTCCTTGTACCCTGAAACTTTCCTAGCACACAGCAGGCGTTCATTAAATACTTGTGTCTGGGTAAGGAATATGAATTAACTCTGAACTATCTTTGCAACTTTTCTGTAAATCTAAAATTATTCAAAAATAAAAAGCTTGTTTGAAAAAAAAAAAAAACTTGCAGAAAGAAAGAGGAGGAAGGGATTCCATCCACACTATATGAACTAAGAGTCTTTGTGACACTTTATGTTGAAAAGAGCCTCTTCACCACCCCATCATTATCTTTCTGCCATCATTGGGTTGCCAGAGGAGACCACGTAATGGCTATTGAAAAAGGACTAGTTGCCTGCCCTTGAGGAGAACCTTTTCTTGTGTTTAACACTGTGAAAACCTGAGTTATCTCCTAGCATCCACACTTCATTTCATTGGGCCTCAGTTTGCTCGACTGTAAAACAGAGATCACCTCTGCCCTGAGTATCTTACAGAGATTTGTTGTAGGAATCAAATAAAATAATAAGAGCTACCTGAGTGGCACAAATAAGTGCCCGACTACTAGCCAAAAAGTTGGTGGTTCGAACCCACCTAGAAGAACCATGGAAGGTAGGCCTGGCAATCTGCTTGCTTCCAAAAGATCACGGCCTTGAAAGTCCTGTGGAGAAGCTCTGCTCTGCATAAACAGGGTCACCATGATTCAGAATCACCTCCACAGCAACTAACAACCATAATAAGGAGAACTTTCTATATGCCAGGTTTCAAACTAAACACTTATGAACAGTCTCGTTGATTTCTAAAACAATTTTTGAGGTAGGATAATAATGCACTCACTCCTCACTTATCAATATGGTGAGGTTCCAAAGACCAGGTTGTTATACAAAAATGCAGGATCGTAACAGCCATATGATATCATTACATAACTGCCAAACCATTGAGAGAATCGTGCCCCAACCAAGTTGACACATTACTTTAATCATCACAGCCTTGTATATTGCCTTGTATCTCAGCATTTGTCACTACCAGATGTATGTCATCAGTGTGCACAACAGTCAGAAAGTAGATTTAATTGTAAAATGTCAGATAACAAAATAGACAATAAGTAAGGAGTAGGTGTATCCCCACTTTATGGAGAAGGAAATTCAGGCTTCTGGAGTAACTTGCTGACGGTCATAGCGTAGGTAAAGGGGAGGGTTGGGAGAAGAGCCCAGAATATCTGACTCCAAAGACTCTCCCTGGATGTTCCACTACGCTTGTAATTTCTTAAGCACCAATGCTATAGAAGTGTACATCTTTGGTTATTTTCCTTCATCCTTCCCTCCACCCTTATCTCCCTCTTCTTCCTCCAGCTCCCCAAACAGGCAGACCCAGACTAGACTCTGAGGAACAAAAAGAGAAGACCCAAATGGAAGCTGTGAAAGAAGTAGCAGGTCACCCTCCCTGAGGATAATGGTGGAAACTCCACCATTCCTAGTGCCACCACAGGAAGCCAAGATGGAGATGTGTGTCTGGAAAAGGGATTGGCCTCTCTAAGAATCCAAAGGACTAAGTCAGGCTCACCTTCCCTTCTTCACCTCACCCAGGAAAGCACTGGCCAGGCCACCACCCTTAGGACAACTCCTCTTTGGTGGAAGAGACTTTGGTGAAGAGCTTGTGCTGCTTTTCTAGCTGATTTAAACTAGTAGGCTTTAAATATCTGAATTGTCTTTTTAAACAGCTGGCCCCACCCATTCATCAGTACCAGGCGGGCCCCTGCTGGAGCGAGTCTAGCCTTGATGTGGCCTGGGAGCCTAGGAGCTGGGCAGCAGGCTGGGCTGAGTGTGCCCAAGTGCTGCCCAGCCAGGCCTGGTGGGGAGGCTTTTGGTGGTGTTGCTAAGCAACCTGGGTAATTGAGGAGGCCACGGATTGGGCTTCTGAGCCATGGAGATTAACAGACTCCTTCATCACACTGCAAACCGTCATTATGCCCAGTTCCAGAGGCCTGCAGCAATCACTCTGTGGTTATAGCCTGAAAGGATGCCTTTTTAGCTACAAAAATTAAGAACTGGCTTTTCAATATTATGCGTTTGTGGATGTGGTTGTTTTCTTTTTACTCCCTCCCTGAGAATACACTTGGAATAAATAGGCCAAAGATTTTAAAACAAAAAATGCCTTCACAAATCCCCATTTCCAAAAGTGTTCTTCTTTCCTAGAGCAAACCATACTTACCCTTAGTTGTAAGGGCAACTGAGGTAAGGACATTCTGTGTCCTGAGGTTTCTGTGTGGCCCACTACAACTGTGGCAGCAGTTCCTGGTGAAGGGACCAGGGTCTTGGTCATATGCAGGGCCTCTCAGCAGGAGGGACAGACAGAATAATTTCTTTGTCTTCCTCCTATTCAAAGGCAATCATGATCCTTCACCCTTCCCAGTCTACAGAACCACTTTCACTTTTATTATTTCAGTAGATATTCCTTGCTGCCTTATGAAAAAGACAGTATTATTCCAATTTTACAGATGAACAACGAAGGCAAAAAAAAAAAAAAAAAGGAACCCATGATTACATATGTAGTGACAGCAAAGCCAGGACACACACCCAGCTTTCTGAAGCCAGATCATGGGCCTCTCCACTATTCTACACTGCCTCACCACAGACGTATTTAAGGGGTTACCATGTATTGTGGTTAAGGCGCTTAACTACTAACCAAAAGATTAGAGGTTCAAGTCCACCCAAAGGCACCTCAGAAGAAAGGCCTCGTTATCTACTTCCAAAAACACAACCATTGAAAACTCTATAGAGCACAGTTCTCTCTGACACACATGGGGCCGCCACGAGTTGGAGCCAACTCAACAGCACCTGGTTACAATATTAATTATGATATTACAATATCAATGCTAGTGATAATGCCATCAGTAAAAAACCAGTTGCCATTGACTCAATTCTAACCTGCAAATTTCTAAGAGTGGTTCCTTGAACAAGTGACCAGCCTTGCAAATTTGTGCAGGACTAAGGGCCTTCTCAGCCGCAGGGGTCCAGGTGAGGAGAGGGAACCCAGGCACGTCCAAAGCAGCAGGACAGGAGAGCAGAAGAAAGGGGATTAAAAGGCCCAGGAACCTGGACAGAGGAGCAGTCAGCTGCAGGGACCCAGGTAAGGGTGGTACGAGACATTTCCAACAGGGAGACAAACTTTCTGTCGGTTTGTCCTACCGTGGTGATGTGTTGATGTGAGTTTTGAGGCTGAGCCACTGGTATTTCAAACCCAAAGGGATGCACATGGTGCACAGGTATCAGCCCAGCTCACAGACTGAGACAGACTAGGAAGAAAGAAGAGGCTGTCTACTTCTCAAAGAATTTGCCAGGGAAAACCTTATGAATAGCAAAGAAACACTGTTTGATACATTACCGCACAACTTTATGAATAGTCTGGTTAGGTTAGAAGGCTCTCAAAATAGGACTGGGAAAGAGCTGCATCATCAGAATAAACCCAGCCATACTCCTATGGATAAGGTAAAGC
>NW_006921779.1:703727-705701 GCF_000298275.1 Orycteropus afer afer | reverse complement strand
TATTTGTCCTTCTGTGATTGACTTATTTCACTCAGCATAATGTCCTTCAAGTTCATCCATGTTATGTGGTGTTTTGCAGACTCTACATTATTCTTTAGTGCTGCCTAGCATTCCAGTATGTGTATGTACCATAGTTTGGTCATTCAGTCTTCCGCTGGTGGGCATGTCGGTTGTTTCCATCTTTTTGCTATTGTAAATAGTGCTGTGATGAACATGAGCATGCATGTATCTGTTCCTGTCCTGGCTCTCACCTCTCTGGAATATATACCTAGTAATGGGATTGCTGGGTCCAATGGTATCTCCAATTTCAACTTTAAGGAATCGCCATATGGCTTTCCACAGTGGTTGTGTCACTTCACAGTCCCACCAGCAGTGTATGAAAGTCCCGATCTCTCCACATCCCCACCAGCATTTGTTATTTCCTGTCCCATTGAACCTTGCCATCAGTGCTGGGGTGAGACAGAATACCTCATTGTTGTTTTGATTTACTTCTCTCTGAAGGCCAATGATTGTGAGCATCTTTTCAAGTATTAGCTGATCACCTGAATACCCTCTTGGTGAAGTGTCTATTCATATCTTCTGCCCATTTTTCAATTGGATTATTAATTCCTTTGGTGTTGAGGCATTGGAGTTTTCCATCAACCTTGGATAAGTCCCTTGCTAGATATGTTATTATCAGCAAGTATGAATTTGTTGCTGTCATTTTTGTCATGTGCTTTTTCATTGTGTCGATTTCTTTGTTCCATATAATTTTCTATGCTGAGCTCATTTTGTTTATGAATCATGTTATCAGTTCCTCCGTTGCTATTGTTTTAGTATTTGCTGAATATTTATGCTGGTCTTTTTTTTTTTTTATTTTGAAGTGAAGGTTAATCATTTTTCTTTGAGGTTACCCTGTGATTTATAGTTTCTTCCCAAGTGTAGAACAGTCCGTTTTATCTTGTAGTTGTCTTGACTTCCCTACCATCTAGAAGTTCTGTAACAATACAGTTTTTTTCCTCTCCTTATGGTTAGTAGTTGTCCTCATTTGTCAATTGATGTCTCTGATTCCCTGTTTACAATCTTGTAGCCTTATTTACTTTGGATACTTCCATAGCTGGGTTAGTTTCTGGGTTATATCATCGTGTGTGTTAATGGTCAGTTGTTGTTTGTTGTTGTTGCTTCTCTGTCCAAAGGGCTCCCTTTAGCATCTCTTGTAAGGTTGGTCTGGTTTGAACAAATTCCCTTAATTTCTGCTTATCTGGAAATGTCCTAATTTCACCGTCAAATTTGAGGGACAATTTTGCTGGGTACATAATTCTTGGTTGGAAATTTTTCTCTTTCAGGGTTTTATATATACCATCCCACTGTCTTCTCACCTGCATAGTTTCTGTTGAGCAATCCGAACTTAGTCTTATTGGTTGCCCCTTGTAGGTAACGTTTTGTTTTTCCCATGCTGCTCTCATGATTCTTTCTTTGCCTTTGGTTCTGGTAAGTTTGATGATGATATGTTTTTCTTTTGGGGTCATCCTGTTTGAGGTTTGTTGGACTTCCTGAATGAATATATTCTCATCTTCCATTATATCAGGGAAGTTCTCTTCCAACAAATCTTGGACAATTTTCTCAGTGGTTTCATTTTTCTCTTCCTGTTCTGGAATTCCAGTGACATGTAGTTTATTCCTTTTGACGGTATCCCACATGAACCTTAGGCTTTCTTTATTTTGTTTTGATCTTTTTTCTGATCAATCCCTTTCCAAAGAAGTATTCAGTTTTTTGTCTTCAATCTCATTAATTCTGTCTTCCATTGCATCAATTCTATTCCTTTGCCCTTTCAATGTGTTAGCTATTTCTGACAATTTAGTATTAATCTTCTGGATTTCTATCTGTATATTTAGAATCATTTCTAATTTTTCATTTATTTTGTCATTTTATTCTTGTATTTTCTTCCAAAATTCTTCTAGGGTTTTGTCTGTGTTTTCCTTGGTCTGTCTCTCA
>NW_006921779.1:681270-702942 GCF_000298275.1 Orycteropus afer afer | reverse complement strand
TTCATTCAGGTTTTTCCTCTAGTTGGTGCCTAATCTACTTCTGTATAGTTCCTTTCAAAGTTCAGGACTCCAGGATTATCTTCTGTATCTCTGTCAATTGGTTTTTCTTTTCTTTGTTGAAGAGTGTCTGTGTTGCTTGTCTGCCTATTCCTCCATCTTACCGGAAGGGATAACCACTGAATTCTTACATAATATGTGCATTCATTAGATAAGTACTCCCTGAATGCCTTGTTTATGGTAGGCATGGAAACACAATCAAGAAAAAAAAAAAAATACCCTGGGTATGAAAGACATAAATAGTTCCAACACCCTGCTCTGTAATTAATAAATAGATTTAAAAGTTAAGTCAGCACCATCAGGGTGGTTATGATTATTCAGTTTCCAGATGCCTACTACTGTGGATTAGAGATAACGTGTTATTTGCCATTCCTCCCACTAACAGGTGGGGTCAGTTTTCCCTGCCTTTGGATGGGCTGGCTCTGTGACTGTTTTGACCAATAGGCTTTAAGAGATATGAAGCACCTACTGTTGTGCCTCTTAGGATGCCTCTTCTTGGAAGCCTGCCACCACATAAGAAGGTCAACTACCCTGGGGCTACCATGCTATGAGAAAGCCCAAGGTCCTCATATGGAGAGAGAAGCCATGTAGAGGACACCAAGGTGACAGACCTATGTGTGAAGCCTTTTTGGACCTTCCAGCCCAATTCATCCACAAGCTAAATACAGTCAAGTAAATGACTACAGCTAATACCATGTGGAGCAGAAGAACCATCCAGCTGAACCCTGTCCAAATTCCTGACCCATAGAACCATGAAAATATAAAAGGATTATTGTTTTCAGTAACTAAAGTTTGGGGGTAATTTGCTATACAGCAATAGATACCAACACACCTCATCAGAACTAGAAGATATAGATTGGCATACATACCATTCTACTTTCCTATTAATTCAGCAATCAAGAGGTATAGCCTCTTGAGAATAGTTGCACAACTTGAAGAATGTAATCAGTCACTGAATCATAAATGTAGGAATTGTTAAACTTGTGTACGTTTTGTTGTATATATTTTCACCATAATTTTAGAAAAGAAATACAGCTTTTCAACATCCTCCAAATAAGAAATAAGGAGCTAGATCATATGCTTGCTGCCTGAGGGCAAGAATCATGCATTGTTCATCTTTGTATCACCCCATAGAGTAGATTGCAGACATCTCAGGTGAAATAGCCTCCCA
Organism: Orycteropus afer afer; assembly: GCF_000298275.1. NCBI lineage: Eukaryota > Metazoa > Chordata > Mammalia > Tubulidentata > Orycteropodidae > Orycteropus > Orycteropus afer. The sequence continues at coordinate 701,714 of NW_006921779.1, read as the reverse complement.
ACTAGTCTACATCTCTTTCTACTCCTGCTGCTGCCAATCAGTAAAGAAACAAACAAATAAACAAATCAGAGTATATCGACTTAAAAATCCTTCAATGGCTTCCCATTATCTTCAAGATAAAATACAGGATCCTTACCATGGTCAGTAAGGTCCTGCATGACCTAGCTCCTGCCTTCTTTATGCAGTTCAGCTTCTACCACTCTTCCGCTTTCCTGTGTTTCAGCCACAGGGCCTTCTCTCTGTTCCTGAAACATACCAAGTTCTCTCCTGCCCTAAGGTCTTTGTACTTGCTGTTCCCTCTACCTGGCCATGTCTTTCCTGCCCTCCACACAAAACCCAACACACATACATAAGGCTGGCTCCTTTATAATGAGTAGTACCTCCCTCCACCACCACACACTCAATCGCATTATCTAGCATATTTGCTTCCAGCACTTATTACCATCTAAAAAGACCTGGTTTATTTATTTCTTGCCTGTCTCTTTCCACTCGAATGCAAACTCCAGTAAAGGGAGCACCTATCTTATGACCCATCTGGACACCCCCAGCACCAACAATAGTACCTAGGACAGAATTGGTGCTCAGTAAGTGTCTGCTGAATGAACCATCAAAGGAGGGAAGGAAGAGAGGGAGGGAGGGTGGGAGGGAGGAGGGAGGAGGGAAAAGTATGACTTAATGAAAAAGAGCACTGAAATTACAGCAGTCAGTAAACCATGATTCTAATTCCAATTCTGCCCCTACTTTCCTGGGTAGCCTGAGAACAAATCCCTTCACCTCACCTGATCAGCAACAGGGATTCTCTACCTCATCCTTGCTGTGATACATATCCTGTGATGTTTGTGCCATAAACCAGAAGTCTGCACAATTTTTTGCTCATAAATCCTCAGAAGAATTTGAAAAAGCTATGTTCCCTCTCACATATTTTTTAAGTTAATAACTAAATTTATTTTTCACAAGTTAAAACTGTTTCCAAGAGTGCATTTTCTGACATAATCTTTATTATAGACATGCTTTAAATATATTTTCATCAAAACTTTGGAGCTACAGATTTAGCTTGTGCAGTTTATGGAAAATTTCTGCCATATAATCCAATTGGCAAAGCCAGGCCTCACTGTCAAACCAATCAGCCAAATCAGACTGATTTTCTGTCTTTAAAATCCACCTTCATTTTTTAAAAAATGTCTATAAATGTGTCATTTGCTTCCCATGACAACCATCTCATGTCTCAATTCTAATTTTACAATACATAGATAAATAGTGAAGGCAGTTAGCTTAATATAGAGTAGCATAATGCTTAAGAGCACAAATTCTAGAGCCTACTTTCATATCCTGATTTCACCACTTACATAGCTCTGTGACCTTGGGCAACTTATTAAACTTGCTGTCTTGGGAACCTCATCTATAAAAGACTAGTACATCTCTTTGGATTTGCTATAAGTAATAAATGAGTTTATTATTGATAAAGTTCTTAAAATAGTGCCTGGCACATAATAAGCATTAAACAAGTGTTTTTAAATAAAATAAAATGAACACCATGAGTCTATAGGAAGGAAGGAGCTCTGTGGAGCAGTGGTTAAGGCATTCAGCTGCTAACCAAAAACGTGGCATTTGAACCCATCAGCTGCTTTGCGGGAGAAAGATGAGACAGGCTCATTCCATAAAGATTCACAACTTGAAAACCCTATGGGGCAGTTCTACTCTGTCCTATAGGGTTGCTAAGAGTCAGAATCAATGTGATGGCAGTGGGTTGGGTTTGGTTTAGTTTTCTATAATAAGGCACTACCCTTGTCAGTTTATCTTACCTAAGCTTTCTTTGCTCTCCTTCAGGAGCAAAGCCTTCTTCTCCTCTGATTGTTTTGTTTTGTTTTTATCTGTGGACAGTGTACTCTACAAAGATTCAGGGTGGAGAAGAAGTGTTACTTTCTTGGGTAAAGGAAGAGGAAGGCAACAATGAAAGCCAAGTTGAAAAGGAACACTTAAAGAATGCATCCTGCAGATGGCTTTTAGGAAAGAATATCCATGGAAGCTGAGGATCTGGAAACTGATTCCCTAAAGCTATCCTTAGCCATGTACTCCTAGTTCCAAGACAGCTGCCATATTGGACCCACCTTCAGTGGGCACTTTCAGAGCCAGATGTAATTCCTGGCTCCCAATCTATAACCCCATCCTTTTCTCTCCTAATTAAGAAAGCACCAAACCAAACCAAACTCACTACCATCAGGTTGGATCTGACTCATAGCAAATGAGGTTATTTCCTTCCATTGAGTGCCCACTGCCCTTGAAATAAAGTACTCTTTCCTGTCATTCCCTCCTCATACACCCTATATACACTCCAGCAATATTGAGTCCCAAGCAGTTCCAAATTTCATCCTCAAGTAGGCCTTTTCATGAGCTCCTCTGTCTGCTAGGACATCATCCCTCCCCCATTTGTTCTCCTGGTAAAGTCTTAACACCCTCTTCAAGACCATCCTTTACACCTCCTCTGCAAAGTCTTATTGAGCATTGTGTTAGCCACTTCAGTGGATCCAGCTGAGAACAAGGCAGATACAGTCTAATTAAAGGCCCTTCTGAGTTTCTCAGCAACCTGTGCTCACATCTAGGGTACCAATGACCTCTTTGTGTTATAACTGTCTCTTCCACAAGGCTGTGTGTATCCTGGAAATAGGAGGTTGTTTTAGTCATCTTTGAATTCCAATTATCCAACTCATCAATAAATTTGTATTGGATTCTGAAAAAAGGGCATGGGGAAGGCATTGCCTGACCTCCTCTAACTTCATAAGTGGGAGACAGAATCAGCAGCAGCAGCAGCAACAGGCCAGGGCTGATTCCTATGAGGTGGAGGTCAAACTTGCCACCACCCTCCAAACTTTTTACCAATTCTGACACCCATTGTCCCTCCCACAGCACTCTGTACTTCTCTGCTGGGTTCAATAATTCATTGCAATGGCCACCCAGAACTCACAGACAATACTCATGATTATGGGGTTTATTAGGGGAGTAACAGGTTACAATACAGGATCAGAAACAACTCAGGATATAGTTCTCCAATTAGAACAGCTTCCTCTCAGCTATGCCACTGGCATGCTTCTCTTTGGCTTCAGCCTTTTGGCTCTGCTCAGCCCAGTGTTACAAAGCTCTTTTAGCCTTGCAAATAGGTGCCCAAAGAGGCACCCCACTCCACTAAGTCTCCTGTCCAAAGGCACTCAGCTTTCTCACTCTGTGGGGTGGGAAACTGACACTCTGTCTCATGCCAATCTCTTGGATTGGCTGCCTCTGCTGCCGTCATCTCTCTGCTGTCTCTCTACCATCTCTCTGCTGAGGAGGTCCAGCACAGGAATCTCAGGTCCAAGGATACCCTCTATTCTTGATTCTTCTGTCTTGATGGCAGCAAGATCTGTCTTTCCGCCTCTGAGATGGTTCATTTTAAGCCTAGCAGAATGGCAAAACTGACAAATCCCTGTGTTAGTGTTCTATACACATTATTTCCATGGTACCATGTACTTTATTTAGACTACTAGCAAGCTATCCAGTGCCCTTGGTGGGCCACAGAGCACCTCACATTTACATAGTTCCACCTAGTCATCTGGTAAGAATCATAAAGACCATGGCTAGGAGAGTCATATTAAGCAATTCACTGTACCACAGATTCATTTACTCATAGGGATTCATCTAACATCTCTGTACCAGGGATCTTACAAGGTGCTGGTTGTACAATTGTGAACCAACAGACATGATGCCTTGCAGTCTCATGTGCCAGAGTGCTTGATTGAATGACGTATGAGCCAGGGAAGGCGTGTGCTCTTCCTCATCCTACATGAATCAGCCTAGAGCAGGAAATATACAGGAAAGGAGAAGTTGGTGTCTGGGTTGTTGGGAAAGCACTGATGTCTCTTTGGCCTTTCTGATACAGAGAAATTTGAAAAGCAGCAAGGAGTCAAAGAATGAGCATGGGTTTAGAGATTGGCCTAAGTTTGTATCTGAATGCAGTCATTATTAGCCATGTGATCTTTAACAAGTCCCTGAGCCTGTATCTTCATTTCTTCATCTGTAAAGTGAGGAAAATGATAATAGTATCATAACAGGATTATGATTAAATGGGATAATGCATTTTAAACTCTTAGCCAGGGCCAGATAGAATTAGTCTTAGAAACTGGAAGTTCTACTCGGAAGGTGGGAGTGCATGGGAGGGAAGGACACAGGGAAGAGGTAACTCTAAGGAGTAAGTAGAAAGACAGCTGTTACATTGTGGGGAATTATAGTCAATGCCATGAAACAAAGTGTATACGAACTGCTGTATGGAAAATGAATTTGCTCTGAGAACTTGCACCCGAATCACGATAAAAATTTAAAAAGAAAGAAGAAAAGAAACTGGAAGTTCTAATCTCTGGCTCAGAGTGAGAGCCAAACCCATCCAAACCCATTGACATCCAGTAGATTCCGACTCATTGCAACCCTATGAGACAGAATAGAACTGCCCCATAGAGTTTCCATGGCTGTAAATCTTTATGGAATCAGATTGCCTCATCTTTCTCCCATGGAACAGCTGGTGGGTTTGAACCACCGACCTTTCAAGTAGCAGCTGAATGCCTTAACTGCTGTACCATCAGATCTCCTTCCAGTGTAAGAAGTTATGCCTCAATTCAGACACGCAGCAGGAGAGCTTCCAAGCTTGTGGTCCCAGTCCTGGTATAGTTTTCTTACCTCAAACCTATAGCTGGCACCTTCCCTATTCAGCTCCACCCCTAGTCCATCTTGGCCTCTCTCCCTTCTCCACCTCTCCCTTTAGTGCCCAGTTCTCTGTGTTTACAAGTCTCTCTAAGTGCTTTCAAGGCTAGGGTTGTATTACATATCTTTATAAGCCTAAGGAGAGGCTATGAGGAAAAAGGCAGTATGATGAGAAGGTCGCTAAAGAAAAAGGAAGAACACAATCCTTTATTGCACTCCCACTATGTGCCTGGAACCAAGCTTGGTGCTTGACATGCATTGCCTATGCCATCTTCTTAACAATACCATTTTACAGATAAGGAAACCAAGGCTCAGGAAGTAACCAGGAGAGGTGGGATATGGATCTAAATTTCTCTGTGACTCTAAAATAATTTTCCACTGTTATACTGCCTGCCAGGAGCTCTGGTAGCATAGTGCCTAAGGCACTGCTAACCGGAAAGCTGGCAGTTCAAACCCACCAGCCACTCCTCAGAAGGAAGGCTGGGCAATCTACTTCCGTAGTGATACTGCCTCAGAAACCCAAGGAGGGGTTGCTATGAGTCGGGTCTGACTCCACGGCACATAACAACAACAACACTGCCTGCCAGTTTGTAAGGGGACATTAAGTCTGTTGAATAGATTTCCCTTTTCTGGTTCCCAGTAAAGGCAGAGATTTTGCGACCCTCTTTTCTGAGAATCCATTTATATGCTCAAACAATGACAATAAACAATAACTAATGAATGAATGAATGAAATCCCATACCAGGCAGGAGGAAACAACTTTGGGATCATAGCCCTGCAGGAAGAAGCTGTGAGATTGCACTGGGCTGTGGTCTGCATGCAGAAATCTCACAAGGAGGAAGAGCTAAGAGCTGGCTGGGTGGGAGGCTGAAAATAATTGGAGTGTGGGGGTGCTGAGGAGGGTGGGAGGTGGGAGAGAAGGCCAGTATTGACCAGAGGAGGGATGCATCACCTGGTTCCCCTGCCATGTCCATGGGGCAGAAACTAGTGACAGCCCCCCTAGCCCCTGGCCCAACATGCTGCCAACTTTTTAAATGGAAAGTGCAGGATCCAAATTGGCCATCCAGAAGGTTACTGTGGAAAGGAGGTTATCAGGGAGCCCTACAACTACCCCCAGCTTCCTGTCTTCTTCCAGCACCAGCCCTGGGCCTAGGGTTTCTCTGTCAGGCACTTTCTGCTACAGCCAAGCTGTTCTCCTGATGGCTGGGCTCCCTTTACTGGTTCCCTGCTCCCCACTCCTTACCTCAGGGGGCCAGGCAAGGGTGTCCCAGGCAGAACAGACTGGTCCCTGTGGTTTAGGCTGGTCCCCGTGGTTCAGGTGTTCTGGGCCAAAGTGCTGCCTTTGCTGCCTGAAGCTTGTTCCCTGCCAGGAAGACAGTCCTAGGTCCCTCCCTGAACAGAAAGTGTCCAGACAGGTTCCTGACCAGCCCAGCCCAGAGGGAGGGAGCCTGAGGAAATCCCCTCCCAGCCTAGATTCAGGTCTAGACCAGGAAGCCAGCTCTCAGTCTCACGTTGGCCCTGGATGAATGAGTCCTCCCTCTCAATTCCTGGGTCTGAGCCAGGGAGCCTGCAACAGCCTTTCTGCTCTCTCTCTCTCCGAGGCACTGAACTCCATTCCTGTTCCATGTCCTACCCTCCTGCTTAATGGCTGTGTCCCCTGCCCTCCGTTGAACTGCCTGCCTTCCACCCTCAGTTCTCTGGGAACAGTCTCTCAGCAGGGTGGTCTCTTGCCCTGTGTATTTGGCTGTGCTCTAGTGAATCACTACAGGCCCCTAAAGTCAGGCTTGGTATTGGACATCAGGGTATGGTGACCCGATACCCCTCGGCAGAGGTTTAGTCATAAAGCCTGTAGACTCTATGCACCAAACTGGTTGTACCTTGGCTCCTGGTGCAATAAGTTTGCCAGTCCAATCATTCGTTGAATGCGTTTTGAGAATAACTCATCTTGTGCTAGTCTCTGAGGATGAAGAAGTGAATTAGCTTAGTCCCTGCCCATAGGCTCTACTAGGAATACACAGAAGAATGAAGTACAGTAGAAGCCCAAGATTCAGTCTGCAGGGACCAGGAGGAGTCATATTGTGGAGAGTCTGGAAAGGCTGTTAGAGGAGATGACATACAAGATAGGTTTTGAATGATGAGCGGAGTTCTCCAAAAGGGAGAGAGACAGCATAGGCAGGTGGGAGAGGCCATACAAAGGGTTGGAGTCCGGTGGAAAGTTCAGGATTGTGAGCAAGGATTATGAGATCTGGAGGCTGGGGAGGCAGATACTGACAGGTCAGGAAGATCCTTGTGTGCCTTGCTAGAGGGCTTAGACTTTATCTTATAGGTAACGGAGAGTCACAGGTTTTAAACGACGGAGAAATAATTTCAGAATTCATTTTAAATAGAGCACTGGAACCTATAATGTAAAGAATGGTTTGGAAGGGGCAAGACTGGAGGCAAAAAGGCCAATCAGACTGCTACAAGAGCCAAGACAATTAATAAAGTGGGCTTAAATGAGGGCACTGGTAGGGGAATAGGAAGAAGGGATGGATTCAAGAGATGTTAAGGGGCTAGCTTTGATGGGACTTACTGAGTTAGAGGGAAGTCTAGAATGCATCTCAGGTTTCCAACATGAAGAACAAACTAGGTTGCTAGTGGAGCCTACAGCCAAGATAGGGAAATCAGAAAAAAGAGCTAGTTTGAGGGAAATGATTAATTCAGTTCCTGACTTGTTAAGTCTGGGCACCTGTGGAAATGTCCAGGAAGCAGTCAGATAAGTGGGTTGCAACTTGAGGGAGGGATGTGAACTAGTGTATCAGTCAGTGTCCTAGTAGAAGGAGAAAGCTGGGATTTGAAGAAAATTTCATGAAGACACTCTTATCAGAGATCTGGGTAAGGGAAGTGATGAGGGATGTTGAACATCCAGGGATTAGCAATAGTGGGAAGCTGTTACAATCCCTAGGCCTGAAGGGATAAGGAGAAGAAATGGTGTTAACTGAGCCCAGTAAGATCTGGAGCCAAGGAAAAAGGGTCCTTGGCAGGAGATGTGGTTGTAAGGGGAAATAGCCACTGCTGGAACTGAGAGGAAGCAGGGGAAGAAATACTCCGACCACTTTCTTCTCTCACTTTCTTATTTCCTGTTTCCTCTCATTGGTTGAACTCAACCAGCAGCCGGAGGACAAGAGAGACCAGTGATGCAGCCCATAGGGATCAGTGACCCACGTCACAGAGAAGGGTGGAGAATGGATGATACCAAAAGCAGCAAACAGCTGGGAAAAAAAAGAAAGAAAGAAAGAAAGATTTAGGATTCATCAGCACATAAATGGCAACTACCATGGGAGTAGATGAGGTCCCTTAGGAGAAAAATTAGAGAATGAAGAAAAGAGGATCTCAGACAGAACTCTGTGCCAGCAAGGGTCGTGCAGAACATGAACAAAGAGAAAACAAGAGTAAAGGACTAAACCAAGAGTCAAGTATTCTGTCCACCATAGGAATTGGTAAGGAATTAAGACTCAGATGGCACAAAACTAGATGGGAACAAGAGAGGAGAGAGCAACGGGGTGCACAGTAGGTTGAAGAGGGTGCCTGGGAAGAGTCCTAAGCCACTAGAGGACAGCTGAGGCTTTTGCAAGAGTTTCACCTCACCCTTATGTTTTAGCCAGACTGGGTGGCAAAGTCATCTGCTTAGGAGTTAGGGGGATAGAGGTTGAGTGGAAGACTTTAGGAAATTATCTACTGTTTGAAAAAGCAGCTGAGAGGAGAAAGAAATAGCCAAAGTAATGGAGAGGATTATAGAAGGATGCCAAGAACTCAATCAGAAGGGCAGTAATTCATAAGGGGCTAGGAATGAGAGGCTCCCAAGAATTGAGAAACTAGGCACAGCAGGTCTAGTCCTGAAGACAGTAAGATCAATGCAAAATGATGAGACCCAATCAACTCTCTGAACTTGAGACTAAGCTTTCACATAAGATGAAAAATATCTACAGAAAAAAAAATATATATACTGCTCAGAAGGGCTCTCAACAACCATGAAAATACAAAGACCATCAGGGAAGCCAATGCTGGCCATGCCCTGACCCAGAATTTCACAGAGGAGGTGGCCATGCCAGGTCAACAGAGTAACCAGTTCTCCCTGGCAAGTAGAGACTGCTACCACTGACCATTTCAATCCTCCAACCAGCCACCCTTGTTCTTATTTCATAGCTCCTAATTGTGGTTTGGCTTCCTAAACTATATGAATTCAGAGAGCGATGTCTGCCAACACTCAACACACACACAAGTTAAGGAACTTACAGAAAGCAAAGCCTGTGATTTTTTTCATCTCTATCTCCAGCATCCAGCACAGAATGGTATCAAGTTGGGGTTCAAAAACCTGTTAGCAAAATAAGCTGGGGAGGACCAATATGCCCTTAAATTAATTTATTAGGTGTACACCAGTGTTCATAACAGCACTACTCACCATAACCAAAAGATAAAAACAACTTAAATACCCATCAACAGGTAAATGGATAAACAAAATGTAGTATGTACAAACAATGAAACATTACTCATCTATAAAGAGAAATGAAGTCCTGACACGTGCTACCACATGGGTAAACTTAAACATTATGCTAAGTGGATTATTCAGTCACAAAAGGGCAAATATTGTATGACTCACTTGTATGACATGTCTAGAATAGGCAAATGTATAGAGATCAAAGTTTATTACTGGTTCCCTGGAGTAGGAGGGAGGGGGAAAGAGAGAGGCATTGATCAGGGTGCTGTGAGCGTCTACAGAGGTGACAGAAAAATTTGAAAACAGATAATGATGATAGTTTCACAACAGAATGAACATGCTGAATATCACTGAAGAGTACATGTGAAAAAGTTTGATACACACACACACACAGTCATAGGTCATTTAACATCCATGATACATTCTGTGAAATTGGACATTGTGAGAACACCATGTCATAGTCTGGTCCTGCTTTTTCGTTAGGCATCTTGAACAAGCTTCATGCCTTAGCAGTGATTGTGAACATGCTGAGCGAAATTTGCTTTTGTGTTTGGTCCTCAACCCCTGCAATTAGCAATTTTTCCATCTCTGATGTAGGTCTCTCTAGCATTTTTGTTACCATTGTACCTTTCAGTGAAACTGATCCTTTAGCAGCCTGGAGAACTTTTTCTTTGTTTCTGAGTATCATTGTGATTGTCAAGTGCCACATGTCTGAATTGCCAGCAACAGCATTCACTGATTTTCCACCTTTGTGTTGTTTTTTTGGTTTTTGTTGTTTAATTACCTTTTGTTTCATTTCCAAAGTGATACTTCTCCTTTGCCTCTTCCTGCTGTTACCACCAGCGCTAGTTTTGCTGCATTTGAGAGCCATAATACACTTCACCATAATATTTTTTAAAGGAAATTAAGCAAAGAGATAACACTACAACACTCAAGAGATGCAAGATACACAAGATTGGACGCTGCTGCCTACAAATCAAAACACACACTGTTATATGGTAAACTTTTTAGATAAAAAGTACAGTATAGGCTGTATGAAAAGTGAATTTACTCTGTAAATCTTCACCCAAATCCTAATAAAAAAAAAAAAAAAGTACAGTATAGTATATACATAAGCCAGTAATACAGGCATTTATTATGACTATCAAGAAGTGTATTACAGGTTATATAGGTACCATTGTAAGCCTGGCAGTTCAATCATTTTGTATACAAGAGACATGAGATATATGTGTTGTATATGGAACTCTCATACACTGTTGGTGAAACTGTAAAGTGGCAAAACCACTATGGAAAATGGCATGGCACTTCCTTTAAAAGTAGGAAACAGAAATACCATTTGATCCAGCAATCCCACTACTAGGAATATAGCCTAAAGATGTGAGATCTGGGACACGAATAGATATATGTACAGCCTTGTTCATTGCAGCACTTTTTACAATAGCAAAGAGATGGAAACAACCTAAGTGCCTATCAACAGATGAATGGATAACCAAACTATGAAACAGTGAAACATTATGCAACATTAATGAAGAATCTATGAATCACCTCATAATGTGGATGAACTTGGAGGACCTTATGCTGAATGAAATAAGTCAATCACAGAGGGACAAATATTGTGTTGTTGTTGTTGTTATGTGCCGTCGAGTCGGACCCGACTCATAGCGACCCCTCCTTGGGTTTCCGAGGCAGTATCACTATGGAAGTAGATTGTCCCATCGTCCTTCCGAGGAGTGGCTGGTGGGTTTGAACCACCAGCCTTCTGGTTAGCAGTCAAGTGTCTTAGGCACTATGCTACCAGAGCTCCCTATGTTGTTGTTAGGGGCTGTCAAGTCGATTCCGACTCATAGCAATCCTGTGTACAACAGAACAAAAGATTGCCCTATCCTGCACCATCCTCACAATCTATGCTTGAGCCCATTGTGGCAGCCACCATGTCAATCCATCTTGTTGAGGGTCTTCCCCTTTTTTTCTTTGACTCTCCACTTTACCAAGTATGATATCCTTCTCCAGGGACTGGTCCCTTCTGAACATATGACCAAAGTAAATGAGACAAAGTCTGGCCATTCTCGCTTCTAAGGAACATTCTGGCCACACTTCCTCCAGAATAGATTTGCTCATTTTCCTGGCAGTCCATGGTATTTTCAATATTCTTCACCAACACCACAATTCAAAAGCATCAATTCTTCAGGCTTTGTTATACATTGTCCAGCTTTCACATGCATATGAGACAATCGAAAATACCATGACTTCGGCTAAGCACACTTTAGTCTTCAAAGTGATATCTTTGTTCTTCAACACTTTGAAGAGGACTTTTGCAGCAGATTTGTCCAGTGAAATATGACATCTGATTTCTTGGCTGCTGCTCCCATGAGTGTTGATTGTATATCCAAGTAAAATGAAATCTTTGACAACTTCAATTGTGTGTGAGTCTATTATTATAAAAAGTCAAGGAAAGGTATACACAGGGAAGAAAAGAATCTTTGTTGGTTACCGGGAACGGGAAGAGAGGGGAGGGAAGATTACTTGCTAGTTTAAGAGACAGGTGTTGATTTGGGTAAATAGAAAGGCAATGGAATAATAGTGTGTGACCAGCACAATATAACTAAGGAAAAGGAAGATATGGAGAGGTGCACAAGAGGTTCAGACAATAAAGGTAAATACTATTACATATACTGCTAGTAAAGTGGAGGGTCAATGAAGAAGGGGAAGGCCCTCAACGAGATGGATAGACACAGTGGCTACCACAATGGGCTCAGGTATAGCAAGGGTCGTGAGGCTGGCACAAGACCAGACAGTGTTTTGTTCTGCTGTGCGTAGGGTCACTATGAGTCGGAAACAATATGACAGCACCTAACAACAATAACAACATTACATACACAATACTGCATTATCAGTAACAGCAAACACTAATCCATGGGTGGATACAGGCAGATAGAGGTGGATACAGGTAGACAGGCAAGAAGATCAAGTATGGGTAGGTGAATGGGAATATATCCACAGCCATAGATAGGTTGGGTGGGTAATATTCCTACATGCATATTTGTATGTGCTATAAAAATGTCCATATGCAGGACAGAGCTTACAAGGAACAAAGTTAGGATAACTTCTTAGCCACAACTAAGCACCTTGAGGGAGTGAGTCACTGGCCTGTGGGCTCAGGACCACAGTTTCTGTGGACATCAAGCTCAACTGGTATACAACATAGTACACAAAAACAATCGTTCTACATCCTACTTAGGTGACCAGCAACTGAGGTCTTAAAAACTTACAAGTAGCCATCTAAGATGCAACTATTGGTCTCTCTTTGTCCAGAGCAAAGACGAGTGAAGAAAATGAAAGACATGTGGAAACAATTAGTCCAAAGAACTAATGGACCATGAGAACCTCAGCCTATATGACCCTGAGACCAGAACTAGTTGGTGCCCAGCTACTACTGCCAACCACTCAGAAAGGATCAGTGCAGAAGATCCTGGATAGAGTGGGAGAAAAATGTAGAACAAAAATTTTAAAAACATTTTTTAAAAAGACCAGGATTACTGGTTGGATAGAAACTGGGGAAACCTCTGAAACTGTGGCCCCTAGTCACTCTTTAGGCCTGGAATTTGACCCATTCCCATGGCTAACTTTCAGACAAACAATAGACAGGCCCATGAGCTGAACTACTACACCAGGGAGATGCACTCCTTAGAACAATCAACTATGGGAGATCAGAGGGGAGCATTTGCACAGGAGGAAAGCTAGGGAGCCAGGAATGCATAGGCTAGAAGGACACAGGGCAAGGGCAACCACAGGGAGGAAGTGGGAAGAGAGCCGTTACATTGTGGCGCTTGCAAGCAGTATCACGAAACAAAATGTGTATGAACTATTGAATGTAAAACAAATCTGCTTTATAAAATTTCAACCAGATCACAACAAACAATTTAAAAAGAAAAAAGAGGTTAAAAAGATAAAGAAGGACAATAAACCAAACCCACTGCCATTGAATCAGATCCGACTCATAGCAACCCCTCCTTGGGTTTCCAAGGCAGTATCACTATGGAAGTAAATTGCCCAACCTTCCTTCCGAGGAGTGGCTGGTGGGATTGAACCCCCAGCCTTCTGGTTAGCAGTCAAGTGTCTTAGGCACTACGCCACCAGAGCTCCCCAAGAGGGATAATAAGAAGGTCCAAATACATCTAATCAGAGTTCCAAAGAGAGATAATAAAGAGAACAGGAGAGAAGCAATATTCAAAGAGATCATGATAAGAATATTCTAGAATTGTTAAGTGGCATCTATTCTCATAATCATGAAGCCCAATCAATCCAAGTAGAATAAGTGTAAAGAAATTCATAATAGTGAAACTTTAAAACATGAAAAAACAAAGTGAAGACATAAAAAGCAAGCAGAAAGAAAGCACAGCTTGTTTACAAAGGAATGAATTGAGGCAACTGACTTTTCAACAGCAACAATAGAAGTCAGAAGTCACTGAAATGACTTCTTAAAAGGGCAGAGAGAATATAACCATCAATTTTGAATTCTATGTCTAGAGAAATTTTCTTTCAAAATCAAGTATGCAACAAAGACATTTCAGACCAAAAAATGGAGAGCGTTTACTACCAAGAGATAGTCACTAAAGGAATTTCTAAAGAATATACTTCAGAAAGAAGGAAAATTATTTCAGAATGAGGGTCTGGGATTCAAGAAAGAATACTGAGCAAATAAGATGGTAATCATATGGGTAAATTTAAGCAAATATTGTCAGGATCAAACAATGTTACTAAGTTTGAGGGGTTAAACATTAAGGTAAAATTAAAAATGCTGGATAAAATAGGTGAGAGAAAGAAAGATTGGTATTAAAATATTTAAGATTCCCTTGCCATTCTTAAAAAGGGTAAAGATATTGATTAACTTTAGTATTTGTTAAATTAAATATGCATGTTCAAATTAACAGGGTAAGCATGAACTACTTGGAAAAAGAAGTATATAATTTCAAAAATAGTAGTGGAAAAAACATTGAATGAGGATAAAAAAAATCATAAAAAGAATTCAAGAAAAGGAAAAAAAAAAAGAATGTAAGAAAGAAACCTAGGAAAAGTAGAACAAGTAAAAAGTTTGAAGTAAGATGGTAGGAACGAGTCCAAATCTATCAATAAATCATTATTATTGTAAAGAGAATAAACTTCTCTGTTAAAAAAGGGGAGGGGATAAATAAACAAAATCTTGCCAAAAATAAGGAATTAGAGAATGTTAACAGAAGAAGTATGTTAGGCTGGGTTCTCTAAAGAAGGAAGACCAGTGAAGCTTATAGAGAGAGAGAAAAAAAAATTTATCTTAGGAAAATGGCTCACACACTTATAGAAGCTGGCAAGTCCCAAGTTCTTGGATCAAACATCAAGCTGGAGGCTTTTACTAATTTATGTGGCTGCAGGGGCTGACAAGCTCAAGGTTGGCAGGCAGTATACCAGCTGTTGACTCCAACAAATGACAAATCCAAGATCTCCAGGCTGAATGGTGGATTGTTTACTCATGGGCAGCTGTAGGCAACACAACAGGATTCCAATCCACAGAAGAGTATCTCTTTTTCCCAGCATGTCCATAAATATGTTAGAAGCAGGCCAAACCCAAGGGAAACTCCCTTTCAACCAATTGGCTGCTCAAAACATATACATCCGATCTCATCATATGAATAACCCACATCACAACTGCTTAAACCACTCAGAATTGTGGTCCAGTCAAGTGGACACACAACTCCAACTATCACAGTCCACCCCTTGTCAACTTGGCAGTTACACATATCTCCTTAACCATATTTAATCTCTAAATAAGGACAACTATAAAGTCATATTTGTACCTAACATAATACACTAACATGCATAAAACCAAAATGCATTAACTCTGTTTATGTTGCACAGTTCATAACAGAAAGAAACAAAAATATTTCATGCACACATACAATGAAGAAATACAACAATCAGTCCTCATTTCTGCAACTGGTCATGTGGTCATAGCTGATATTCAAAACTACCTTCTTCCACCACCCATTCTATATTTCCCTTGCCCTCAGCAAGCACCTCAGCTTGTCATGGTTCTTTGCCTGGTGGGGTGACCCAAACCTTCACTCCTGAAGGATCTGGGCTGTTAGCAGTCATATCAGAAATGGGTTGCTGTAATTTTCCATTGACTTTAATCACAGGGCATGGTAGTACTAAGAGACGTCCTAAAGAATCTCCTATATTCCAGACATATTCTTCTTTACCTCCATTATTTAATGTCAATCCAATTTCCCTTTGATAATCAGGATCTGTCACACCAGATAGTACAGTAACGCCCTTCTTTATCTGATCCAGAGGCATGAGGAAGCCAAAATGACCAGGTGGCATTCTTAACCTCCAGTCCAATTTAATCCATATTGTGTCTCCAGGTGGGAATGTTCTTCCCTTTGGGACTAAGATCTCCAGGCCTGCAGAGCATAGGGTAGCAGGGACAGGAAGCAAAAATTTTTTGAGTGGGTCACTAGGGGTAATAGTGCATGGTAGCACTCCCGTTTCCACCCCTTGGTTCCTGGACCTGTGAATCCTGGCTATTGGAGAAACAGCACCATATGTTGGACACTGGTTTAGAGCATGTACAGCCTCCTGGAGAACATTGTGCTAACCCTTCAAGGTACTGCCACCTAGCTGATGATGTAATTGTCTTTTCAGTAGGCCATTCCATTGTTCTATCAAGCCAGCTGTCTCTGGATGATGTCACCAGTTTTCCAATCATGCTTTTTCCAAGTCCCAGACCATCCAGCCAAACCATTAGCCACAGCCCATGAATCCATATATAAGCGCACATCCAGCCATTTCTTGTTCCATGCAAAGTGAACAGCCAGATGCATGGCTCAAAGTTCTGCCCATTGGAAGGAATTCCCTTCACCACTGTCCTTCAGGGAAGTCCCAGAAAGGGGCTGCAGTGCCACTGCTGTCCACTTTTGAGTGGTGCCTGCATATCACACAGAACCATCTGTAAACGAGGCATGAGTTTTCTCTTCCTCAGTCAATTGATCATAAGGAACTCCCCATGAGGCCATAGGTGCAGACTGGGAGAGGGAGGGAAATGTGACTGGAATGGATACCACAGGCATTTGGGCTACTTCCTCATGCAATTTACTTGTGCCTTCAGGTCCTGCTCAAGCCCAATCTCTGATATACCACTTCCATTTAATGACAGAGTGCTGCTGTGCATATCCAACTTTATGACTCTGTGGGTCAGACAACACCCCGTTTATGATGGGCAGCTCAGGCCTCATGGTGACTTGGTGGCCCATGATTAGGCGTTCAGTCTCTACTAAAGCCCAGCAACAAGCCAAAAGCTGTTTCTCAAAAGGAGAGTAGTTATCTGCAGAGGATGGCAGGGCTTTGCTCCAAAATCCCAAGGGTCTGTGTCGTGATTCATCAATAGGGACCTGCCAAAGACTCCAAACAGCATCTCTATCTGCTGCAGACACTTCAAGCACCATTGGATCAGCTGGATCGTATGGCCCAACTGGCAGAGCAGCCTGCACGGCAGCCTGAACCTATTGCAGAGTCTTCTGTTATTCTGGGCCCCACTCAAAACTAGCAGCTTTCTGAGTCACTTGATAAATAGGCCGAAGCAACACACCCAAAGGAGGGATATGTTGCCTCCAAAATCCAAAGAGGCCCACCAGACATTGTGCCTCCTTTTTACTTGTGGGAAAAGCCAGATACAATAACTTATCCTTCACTTTAGTAGGAATATCTCGACATGCCCCACAGCACTGGACCCCCAGAAATTTCACTGAAGTGGAAGGTGCCTGAATTTTTGTTGGGTTAATTTCCCACCCTCTAGCATGCAGATGTCTCACCAATAAGTCTAGAGTCATCAATACTTCTTCCTTACTAGGTCCAATCAGCATAATGTCATCAATATAATGGACCAGTGTGATGTCTTATGGAAGGGAAAGGTGATCAAGATCCCAATGGACTAAATTATGACATAGTGCTGGGGCGTTGATATACCTCTGAAGAAGCACTGTGAAAGTATATTTTTGGCCTTGCCAGCTGAAGACAAACTAGTTCTGATGGTCCTTTGAAATTGGTATTGAGAAAAAGGCATTGGCCAAATCAATAGCTGCATACCAAGTACCAGGAGATGTACTAATTTGCTCAAGCAATGAAACTACATCAGGAACAGCAGCTGCAGTTGGAGTCACCACCTGATTAAGTTTACGATAATCTACTGTCATTCTCCAAGATCCACCTGTTTATTGCACAGGCCAAATAGGAGAATTAAATGGGGATGTGGTGGGAATCACCACCCCTGCATCCTTTAAGTCCTTGATGGTGGAAGTAATTTCTTCAACCCCTCAGAGATGCAGTATTGCTTTTGTTTTACTATTTTTCTAGGTAGAGGCAGTTTTAATGGCTTCCACTTGGCTTTTCCTACCATAATAGCCCTTACTCCACATGCTGACAAAATTGCAGAAAATTACCAAATATGCAATCACCCAGAGCCTCGCTTCTCAAAAATACTTGATCTATTAGTGGTGCTATTTTGCATATTAATGTTGCCACCTCATGCCATGGATTAGCAGGGCCCTCTTTACTAATGGAGGCAGAGTCACCAGTGTCTTTACAATTAATCAAATTGGAGAACCAAAACAGAATTGGTGAGAAACAATTTAGGAAGCCCTCCTTATGATTTTGTCTCTCTAGAACCATTCTCAGTACCAAATGTGTTAGACTGGGTTCTCTAGAGAAGCAAAACCAGTAAAGCTTATAGAGAGAGAGAGAGAGAAAGAGAAATTTATCTTGGAAAAATGGCTCACACACTTACAGAAGCTGGCAAGTCCCAAGTTCTTGGATCAAATGTCAAGCTGGAGGCTTTTCCCGACTCACACAGCTGCAGGGACTGACGAGCTCAAGGTTGGCAGGCAGTTTACTGACTGTTGACTCCAACAAATGATGAATCCAAGATCTCCAGGCTGACTGGTGGATTGTTTGCTCATGGACAGTTGTAGGCAACACAACAGGATAAGGTCCACAGAAGAGTGTCTCTTTTTCCCAACATGTCCATAAATATATTAGAAGCAGGCCACACCCCTAGGGAAATCCCCTTTCAACCTATTGGCTGCTCAAAACATGTACATCCCATCTCATCATGGGAATAACCCACAAAACAACTGCTTAAACCAGTCAGAATTGTGGTCCAGGCCAAGTTGACACACAGCTCCAACTGTCACAAAAAGTATGGAAAAATATATATACCAGGCAAAAGAAAGTTGGAATCTTTATATTGATAATCCTAAAATAAAATTTAAGTCCAAAAATCTTACTAGAGATAAAGAGGGTCACTACATATTGCAAAGAAGTTTGATTCACCAGGGATCAATTACAATTCTAAATATACTAGAGAGGATAAATTCAGTGCTTAAAAGGTTTTAAAAAATTTAGTGTCCTAATGAATATAGGATATAGCTATAAGGAAAAATTGTGTGAGATATTTTAACATATCCCTCCCAATCACTGATAGGCAATAATGATACAAAAAGTAAATAACATAATTTAAGTTTGATCTAATGGACTTAAATAGAACACTATACCCAATCTTTTCAAGAACACAATATCACATAAAAAGTGACTTGTATTTGATCCTAAAGCAAGTCTTAACACATTTCTAAGAAATGACATCATACAGATGATGTTTTCTGACCACAGTATAAGTAAGTTAAGATTAATAACAAAAAGATAAATGGAACAAAATAAAATATGGAAATTAGAAAAAAAAAAAAACATGGTTAAAGAGGAAACTATAATGGAAATTTTAAAATACTTACAATCATGTGTATGAACTCTTGAATGGAAAATGAAGTTGCTCTGTAAACTTTCACCCAAATCACAATTTAAAACAAACAAAAAACTTACAATCAGAACATCACATGTCAAAACTTGTGACATGAAAATTAGTATTTGTAGAGAAATTATATACTTAAATGGTGTATTTTTTTAACTATTGCTCTGGTGGTGTAATGGATAAGGCACTTGACTGTTAACCAGAAGGTCAGTGGTTCAAACACACCAGCCGCTCCACAGAAGGAAGATGGGAAGATCAACTTCCGTAAGGATTTACAGCCTTGGAAACCCAATGGGGGTCACTATGCATCAGAAATGACTCAATTGCAGTCAGTTTTGGGGGGTTTTTTAATGTAAATTTAGTGACTTAAAATACAAATATTTACTATCCTTCATAGTTTCTGTGGGTCAGAAATTCAGGTTGAGTGGTTCTGGCTCAGGATCTCTAATGAGGTTGCAGTTATCTGAAGGCTTGACTGGGGTTGGAGAATGTGCATTCAAGTTGGCTCATGCACATTGCTGGCAAGTTGGTACTGGCTGTTGGCAAGGAGACCTTCATTCCTCTCCATGTGACCTTCTACACAGGACTACTTGAATCCACACAATATGGTGGCTGCCTTCCCCCAGAAGGAACAATCCAGATAGCAAGGTGGAAGCCACATACTCTTCATGACTTAACTTCTACCATCACAGAGGCCATCCCTGATTCAGTGTGGGAGGAGACTACAAAGGGTGAGTATCAGGTGGTAAGGGTCTTTGGGAGTCATCATGGAGCCTTGTGACTATAATGGCTAACTATTAAAAGCATTTTTCTTTAGGTTCAGAAATAAGACAAGGATGCTCATCATTACTATTTCTCTTTATTATTATACTGGAGCTCATAGACTATACATTCAAAAAAGAAAAAAAAAAATTTAAAAAAAATAAAGATTGGAGAGGAAAAACCAAAACTAATTACTTGCAGATAATATGCTTACATATATATATAAGGGGAGCTCTGGTGGCATAGTGCCTAAGGCATTTGACTGCTAAACAGAAGGCTGGAGGTTCAAATCCACCAGATACTCCTCGTAAGGAAGGTTGGGCAATCTACTTCCATAGTGATACTGCCTCGGAAACCCAAGGCGGGGTCGCTGTGTGATGGCAGTGAGTTTGATTTTTTTTTCATATATAAATACATGAGCTCTGGTAGCATAGTGGCTAAGGCACTTGACTGCTAACCGGAAGGCTGGCGGTTCAAACCCACCAGCCACTCCTCAGAAGAAAGATGGGGCAATCTACTTCCATAGTGATACTGCCTTGGAAACCCAAGGAAGGGTCACTATGAGTCAGGTCTGACTCGACGGCACATAACAACAACAACAACAACAATATAATACATATAAATAACGTAATATTATACATAATA
>NW_006921779.1:679152-681035 GCF_000298275.1 Orycteropus afer afer | reverse complement strand
CCTGCCCCCTGAGCTGTCTCCCTGTGCATAAGCAGCCCTTCTTTCTCCCAGGAGTGTATCTACTTGAGGTAAATGTTCAACTCATATGCCTGTCTTTTGACCACAGGTATGGGTTCAATTCCAGACCTGAAGGGCAGCTAGGGGCCATAGTCTCAGTGGTTCCACCAGGCTCTATCGGACCAGCAAACCTGGTCCCCACCTGTTTGTTTTTTTTTCTCCAAATGATTTTGAGTTTTGTTCCACATTGTTCTCCCTCTCTATCAAGGATCTCCTACATAGATCCCCTTTGTATGGAGAATATTAAATAAGTTTATTGAAAGGCATTAAAGAAGACCCAAATAGATGGAGAAATATTGTGTTCAGGGGTAGAAAGGTTAATATTTAAAAATGCCAAGTGATCTATAGATTCAAAAAGGATTTTTATGGAATTTGAAAAATTTATTCCACAATTTATATGGAAGAGCAAAAGACCAAGAATAGCAAGACACTCCTAAAGAAGTAGAACCAGTCACAAGGACTTGCCCTACTGGATTATGCTCTGCCAGATATAACTTAATGAGTTAACAAAAGTAAAACACTTACAATAGTGTATTTTAAGCATAGGGTAAACATCATTCTTGTGTTTGCTATAATTAATGTAGCTTTATATTGTTATGATAATTAAAACCATGTGATATTGATGCAAAGATAAATAAGTAGACTAAAGAAACACAAGAGTGCGTCCAGAAACAGACCCAGACATGTATGGAAACTTGATGCATAACAGCACTAGCATTTCAGATTAGGAGGAAAAGGAGGGACTGTTTCAGTGGCAAATAGCTATCCATGTTGCAAAAAGAAAATAAGTTGTTATCCCCATGTTATAGCAAAAAATAAATTCCAAGTAGACCAAGGACTTAAATAAATAAGGCAAAAATTTTTAACCTTTCAGAGAACATACAGGAACATGTCTTTAAGTCCTTTAAGTCTTCAGGGCAGAAATAATTTCTTTAAAAAGTGTATACATACTATTAAGGAAAACCAAAAAAAAAAAAAAAAACTCACTACCATCAAGTCGATTCCAATTCATAGCAACCCCCTTTGGGTTTCCAAGGCAGTAAATCTTTATGGAAGTAGATTGCCCAGTCTTTCTTCACAGAGTGGCTGGTGGGTTTGAACCACCAACCTTCTGGTTAGCAGTCAAATCCTTAGGCACCACACCAGGAAAATGTTGGTAAATTCAACCACATTAAAATTAATAGTCTTTTTTATCAAAGCATGTCACAGAATGAAAACACAAATAGAAAAATAAGCAAAAGACATTTTCCAGCAGAGAAAACACCAATGACCAAGAAACATACAAAAATATGTTCACTTTCTTCAGTTGTCAGGAAAAAGAAATTGAAGTCATAATGAAACCATTATTTATTTCACATAATGTTGACTACAATTTAAAAGTCTAACCATATTTGGGAGGATGCATTGTCATGGGAACTATCATCTACTCTGGTCAGGGTGTAAATCCATACAACCACTTGGAAAAACAATTTGACATTTCCTTGTGAAGTTGAACATATGCTCACCCTGTTGTTGTTGTTGTTGTTGTTGTTGTTGTGTGCTATCAAGTGTTCTGGGTCTCATAGTGACCCCTCGTTGGGTTTCCAAGGCGGTATCACTATGGAAGTAGATTGCCCAATTTTCCTTCAGAGGAGTGGCTGGTGAATTTGACCCGCCAACTTTCTGGTTAGCAGACTTTCTGGTTAGGCACTAGGCCACCAGAAGCCTCCTTATACTTACCCTAGATCCCAGCAATTCTGTTCTAGGTACAGGCATACCTCCTTTTATTGTGTTTCACAGATACTATGTGTTTGATTGTGTGGTTTGTTTGGGGTTTTTTTGGTTTT
>NW_006921779.1:677510-679052 GCF_000298275.1 Orycteropus afer afer | reverse complement strand
ATCTTGTGTTTCTGTGTTACATCTTGGTAATTCTCACACCATGTCAAACTTTCTCCTAAGGCTATTGCATACTTAATAAACTACAGTACAGATAGTATAAACATAACTTTTATATACACTAACCAAAAACCAGTCTCACTGCCATTGAGTTAATTTCGACTTTAGCTCTGGTAGCATAGTGCCTAAGGCATTTGACTGCTAACCAGAAGGCTGGCGGTTCAAACCCACTCCTTGGAAAGAAGATTGGGCAATCTACTTCTGTAGTGGTACTGCTTTGGAAACCCAAGGAGGGTTCACTATGAGTTTGATCCCACAGGACAGCAGTGAGTTCTTTGAGTTACAGGACAGATTAGAACTGCCCCATACAGTTTCCAAGGCTGCAGATCTTTATGGAAGCAGACTGCCACATCTTTTCTCCCAGGGAGGGTTTGGTGGATTCAAATCACCGACATTTTGGTTAGCAACCAAATGTCTTAGCCACTGCACCACCAGAGCTTCTTTTTTATGCACTGGGAAACCAAAAAAATTATGATTCGCTTTATTCCAAGATTTGCTTTATTGCAAGATTCACTTTATTGCAGTAGTCTGGAACTGAACATTCTCTCCAAGGTATTCCCTGTTCATAATTGGGAAAAACTGGAAAAAACCTAAAATGAATACACCTACTCCTCACTTCTGGACTATCTCATTATCCAACATTTCACATTTGTGGAGGCGGCAGAGCCTTGGGGAGGCTGTGGGATCCACAGCTGCAGGAGTCAGGCCATGGTCTCAGAGGACTCTTCTTCCAAAGAGGCCTGTGTGCTACCTCTGCAGCTTCTGCCTGGCCCAAATGACCAGGACTCAGCTGCCCACAGGCTCAGGAGTCCCCTGCAGCCAAAGCCCATCTTTAGGGCTGCCAGAGCAGGAAGGTGGAAAGAAGGCCCAAGGCTCTGTGTGGAGGTCTGCAATGCCAGATGTTGGTGGGCCCCTGCTGCCCCGGAGGCAGCAAGCAACCCCAACCACCTCCCCCCCCACTCCCAGCCACCGTGAACTCATTGGTGATGGGGAAGGTATAATGGGGAAGAGGGTCTTGCTGCCCCACAGACATCCAGATACACACCAGGGTCCCGACAGGTGGCAGGGACAGTGGAGGGTGGGGTGTGGGGAGGCACACTAAGACCGCCCCACTTGGGCATTACACTGATTTTTGGATAATGACCTCATCTTTGGAACCTAACCATGCCTATAAGTGAAGAGTGGGTATAAATTGTGGTGCATTTACACATGAATAATCTCAAAAATACACTGTTGAGCTAAAGAAACAAGTTCCAGAAGAATATATATGGTATGATTCCATTTTTCTAAAATTCAAAATCAGGCAAAATTGTTCAATATACCATTTGGAGGGATACATAAATAGGCTTTAAAACTATAAAGAAGAATGATTAAACAAAATTGGCTAATCTGGGATGGACACTGGGAGGAGGTAACTATGGGGAGGAAGTGGGAGGGGAGCTGCTGCATTGTAAATTTTGGTCAATGACATGAGACAAAGTATAT
>NW_006921779.1:675476-676365 GCF_000298275.1 Orycteropus afer afer | reverse complement strand
TATACACCTGGGAATTCTGATCATTCACATAAACGTATCGGACCATTGTCTGCCAACCTTATATATGATCTTGGATACACTCCCCATTTCATAGACATACCTAATCGTTTAGCCTGTCCAAGAAGGTAAATCTTTATGGAAGCAGACTGCCTCATCTTTCTTCCAGGGATCAACTGGTGGGTTTAAACCATGGACCTTTTGGTTAGTAGCCAAATGTCTTAACCACTATACCACCAGAGGTCCATTAAACTAAATAGTGAATGTGAAATACTATTATTTAATCTATGTATGTGTATTTAATACATTTAAACTGTACATGTTTTAAATACACAACTTACATATAAAATATACTTTATAAAAAGATTTTTAAATTGTTCTGTTATTCAAATTTCCAGAGGCAGTAAGCAATCCCTTGCAAGCATCCTCCCTTTAATTCATAGAAGAAAAGAACTGGAATACTAAATATGAATAAAAATTTTAGTTTCAATCAACATGAGAATTAATTATGATGGAACCATAGGTCATACCATAAGTAGCAGCTCCTTACCAATTTGATCCATTTCTTTAATAGTATGGAGATTAAAATGCTTTAATGCTCATATCCTTCCCACCATAACTTTAAATTTTTAATATATATATTTTTATTTAAAGGAGCTCTGGTGGCGTAGTGCCTACGGCTAGCCAGAAGTCTGGTGGGTTTGAACCACCAGCCTTGGAAGGAAGATTGGGCAATCTACTTGCATAGTGATACCGCCTTGGAAACCCAAGGAAGGGTTGCTATGAGTCAGATCCGACTTGACGGCAGTGAGTTTTTGAGTTGTTTTTTTTTTAATTTAAATACATAGACATAATTTCAGGCATAACATGGATTTTTTTTTTTTTTTTTTTT
>NW_006921779.1:666127-673216 GCF_000298275.1 Orycteropus afer afer | reverse complement strand
CTTGTCTAGTTCCTGTTCTCAAGAGGAATGGTTTCAGTCTCTCTCCATTGAGGGTAATATTGGCTGTTGGTTTTGCATAAATGCCTTTTATTATGCATAACATGGATTTTTAATACAGTCTTTTACTTTCCATTTTTTCCTTTTGACTTCCTCTCCTTCCTATTCTCTCCACTACCTCATAACCTCCTCTGCCCAGGAGGAATCCCATTCTGATATGATACTGAGCTTACTTGAACCTAATGTCTCTAAAGTTTGGAATTGTAATATATTACTGGTAAATTGAACCTCTTTTCGACATTCTTTATAGTAATGATTTGTTTTAGCTAGTATTTGCTGTATAGGTTTGTTCTTGTTACTGTTGTTGTTAGTTAACAAGCAATTGATTCCAACTTACCAAAAACCAAACCAAACCCATTGCTGTCAAGTTGATTCCACCTCCTAGAGACCAACTAGGACTGCCCCATAAGATTTCTGTTAGATTGACTTCAAAAATACTCCAATTCTCCTCCCTCCCTACTTTCACACTCTTAGCAATATGGCTGGCTTTTCATAACCTTCTAAATTGAAAATATGTATTTTTCTAATATTTTTCTTACCTATTACCTCATTTATTATTTATTTTTTTTTTTTTAGCCATACAAAAGCATTTAAGTTTTACATAGTCAGATATGTCTATCTTTTCTTTCATAGCTTCTGCATTTATAATGTTGGCTAGGAAGAGCTCCCCCACTCTTAGATTGTTCATAATATCTCCTATTTTCTTGCAGAACTTTTATGATTCTATTTTTATATCTGCCTTCAATCCACAATTTCATTAAATTTTGACTTCTATTTGTTCTATGAACATGAAGCAGAGGTAATTATCTCTGAAAGGCTGAATGACAAGATTGACAATGGGGTGCTAGGTAATTTTTCTGCATTGGGAAAATTTTACCCCATGTGTGGTGCAGTGTACACCATGTGTATACTTTATAGGGCTGTTCTAGCCGTGGTCTTTTTGACTCCTCACCAGATAACTGAGTGGAACTATGAAAATACAAGGTCCGCCAAGGGGATTGGATAGTTTGTCAACAATGCAAATAAGGTACATAACACACTTGTGGGAGTGGGACCATGGAAATAAGGTGTATGGAACCCTAACATGGGGATTGGTCAATTTTGCCATTCCACTAGGCTTAAAATGAGCCAACCCAGAGGCAGAAAGGAAAACCTCACTACCATCAAGGAAGAAAAGACAGAAGTGGAGAGAGCCATTTGGACCCAAGATCCCTGCACTGGGAACAGCAAGAGAGATGGTAGAGAGATGGCAGCAGCAGAGGCAACAGAACCAAGAGATCTGCACAAGACAGAGTAGAAGGCTTGCCAGCCTACAGAGCAAGAAAGCGAATGCTTTGGGGCAGGAAGTGGGTTGCAACTATCAGCAGAACTAAAAGGAGCTTTATAACACTTGCCTAAGCAGAGTAGAGGCCAGTCCAAGAGGCTGAGTGCCAAAGACGGGCATGACTATGGGCATGGCAGAGGGGAGGCTGTTCTGGTCAAAGAATTGTATCCTGAGCTTCTTGAACCTGTTACTTCCCTAATAAAGCCCATAATCATGAGTATTATCTGTGGGTTCTCTGTGGCTATTGCAATGAATTCTCAAACCCAGCAGAAAAGTAGAGAGTGCCATGGGAGGTTAGTGTCAGAATTGGTTTAAAAAAAAAAAAAAAGGTTGGAGAGTAACGTCATGGCTGGCCTCCACCTCATAGGAATCAGCCTGGGGTTGTTGATGTTGTTCTGGATCCTCTTTCCCCCCTGTGAAGTTAGAGAAGGTCAGACACAACCCCCATGCCCTTTTTGCACCATGTGTCATTCCTCTTTGGCCAACTACCCCAAATATAATTCCACAAATTCTAATCTCCTTTGATAATCTTGGAAAGAAGGATTCCTTGGGTGAATTAGTTTGAAAAATACTGTGTATCATAACTTCTCTTGAAGATTCATGACACATGTTAGTATTATCAGGACTCTTAGAGGCCTACATGGAGCTGTGGTGGCACAATGGTTAAAGCATTTGGCTGCTAACCACAAGATTGGCAGTTTGAATCCACCAGCCACTCTTGGGAGAAAGATGAAGTAGTCTGCTTCCATAAAAATTTACAGCTTTGGAAACCCTATGGGGTTTCCCTACTCTGTTCTATATGAGTCACAACTGACTCAACAGCAGTGGGTTTGGTTTTGGTTTGGTAAGAAATCTGCAGTAAGCAAGCAAGTTGTTCAACTTTGCTTCACCTAGCACTTCCGCAACTTACCTGTCCTCTTTCCTGAAATATTTCCCATAGCACCATTAACAAAGTACCAAAACTTAACATGTTGGAATTGCATACATTTGTTTTGTCATAGTTTTTGTAAGTCAGGACCCTGCGTACTGCTTCTCTGGGTGTTCTGTAAAGTTGCAATCAAGATTTCATGAGGGCTGCATCATCATCTGAAGTCTTGACAGGGGATAGGCCCACTTCCAAGCTTGTTCAGGTTGTTAACAGGATCAGTTTTTTTGTGGCTGTAGAATTCAAGGCAGCTGGTTTCTTAAAAGCCAGCAGTGGAGAGAGAAACTCTCCATTTATCTCACAAAACTAGTAATGTCCTCTAGAAATAGCTTTGTGGACTAAATAGGATATTTATTGCCAATTTACTGACAAAATTAATACACTGTTTTTTCATAAAATCTTACAGGATAAATCTGGAGAAGGCAATATTGTTATATTATTATAAGCCATATTATAGTTAGCTTCTCCCTGCTTACCATTATTTTTATTTTTAATACTTTGTTTTGTTAGAACATTTTTAGATTTATAGAAAAACTATGCAGAGAGTGCAGAGTTCCCAACCACCTCCTAAACCCCTTGCAGTTTCCCTTTCATTTATATTTTGCATTCCTGTGATGCATTTGTTGCAATTGATGAACCAATATTGATGCATTATTATTAACTAAAGTTCATAGCTTACATTAGGGTCCAGTCCCTGTGTTGCATAGTCCTGTGGGGTTTGATGAATGAATAATGTCATGTCGCCATTATTACAATAGCATCCAGAATAGTTTCACTGCTCTAAAAATACTAAGAACTCCATCTATTCATTCCACTCCCTCCCCATCCCCAAACCCTGGCAACTCCTGATCTTTTACTATCTCTATGTTGTTGTTGTTGTTGTTGTTATATGCCGTCGAGTCGGCCCCGACTCATAGCGACCCCTCCTTGGGTTTCCGAGGCAGTATCACTACGAAAGTAGGATTGCCCAACCTTCCTTCCGAGGAGTGGCTGGTGGGTTTGAACCACCAGCCTTCCGGTTAGCAGTCAAGTGCCTTAGGCACTATGCTACCAGAGCTCCCATAGTATAATTCTTAAAAATGAAGATTATAGTAATTACCTATTGCTGCTTAACAAATTACACCAAAACTTAGTAGCTTAAAACAGCAAAAAAATGTTATGATATCTCAGTTTCTATGGGCTCAGGTTGTAAGGCTGGCACAGGACCAGGCAGTGTTTCTTTCTGCTGTACATAGGGTCACTATGAGTCAGAGACGGCTCGATGGCACCTAACAACAACAGCATGGATCAGGAATTTGGGAGCAACTTGACTGAGCAGTTCTGGCTTAGAATCTTTCATGAAGTTGTAGATAAGATGTCAGCTGAGGCTTCAGTCATCCGGAGGCTTGCTTGGGTCTATAGGATCTACTTCCAAGGTAGTTCACTGACATAAAGACAAGCCTGTGTTGGCTGCTGGCAGGACCCTCAGTTCCTCTCCATGTGGGTCTCTCCTAGGGCTGCTTAGTGTCCTCATGGCATAGTGGCTGCCTTTCCTCAGAGTGAGAAATCTCTTTTATGACTCAGTCTTAGAAGCCACATACTATCACTTCCAGAGTATTCTATTGATCTCACAAGTCAACCTTATTAACTGTAGGAGGTTATAAATAGCAGAGGTTGAGGATCGTTGGTGGCCATCTTGGATGCTGGCTGCTATAGAGATCCTGAACTATCTTGAAAACAAATATTTTCCTCTCACTTCACTCTCTCACATAGTGTCTTACTAAGGCTGCCATAACAAAAAACCACAAATGGGTAGCTTTAAAGAAAAGGAATTTATTGTCTCAGAATTCTGGAGACCGGAAGTCCAAATCATGGTACTGGTCACATGGATTCCTTCTGAGGGTTCTGAGAGAGGAACTAACTGCTCCATCCCTTTCTCCTAATTTCTAGTGGCTGCCAGCAATCCTCGGTGGTCCTTTGCTAATTGTAGATGTAGGATACCTTCTCCTGTGTGTGACTCTGGGTCTGTATCTGTCCTTCCTTTAATAAAACACCACTCAGAAGTGATTAGCATTAGGGTGAAATGCTATACAATCTCACTTAATTTAACTGATTAAAAAAAAAGAAAATTCCTATTTTCAAACAAGGTCACATTCACAAGTACAGGAGCTTCAAAGTATCCTTTGTGGGGGACACTATTCAATCCATAACACATAGTAATTTGGAAATTAATGTGTATCTACAACTGGATAAGAGAGGTTAAAGAATAAAGATTGAGATTTAATGAAAGTCTCTTGAATTTTCTTGGTGATTTACTGTTGTCCAAAAATTCTTTGAAGCTCTGTCTTGATTATACCTTAAAAGGAGGCTCTGCCCTCATCTTCTATCAACAGATCATTCATAAATGAAATGGGTTCTGTCTATTTTACATTTGGAAAAATGTGAATCATGCCCTCCAAACTCATGATTTAAAAAGAACTATGGAGAAACAAAGCAAAACTAAAACACAAATTAACAAACCAAAAACTTTACTAGATTCATTGTGTGCAAGTTACATGCAGAATAGAATACAGAGGAAGTTACACAGGAACTAAAATTTTATCAACATCTTAATGTCTTCAACTAAATTAAGCCTAATACTTTTTCCTTGTTGTGGGTTCTGGGCTGTGTGTTTTTGTTTTCTTGTTTTTAGATGACTGTAGATTCAGGTCAATGATTTTTATACACTCCATATTCTCTCAGAAAGAGATCTGATAATATCTCATCACCCAGATCATTTGGTTAAACATTTCAAGCTAAATATAGAACTAACTGAGGACCATTTCACTGCAGAACATTCAGACCATTCTAATTGATAGGACTTGAATATATATCCACCTGTTAGCCTTAATTTTGCAGACATTACATTATTTGAATGTTAAGGTCCCAAAAGAAAGGTCAAATGTCTACTACACCCTTAATCTTCAAGACCACCCCTGCTAGGGATGTCAACTTTGAACTGGTATCTTGGCAATTTACTATCGTCCAAGAATTCTTTGAAGCTCTGTCTTGATTGTACCTTGATTATGTCTAGAACTGGTTATTAAATGAGGGATGACTTAAGTCAGGCACAGGCTTTCACCAAGAAAACTGTTACTTCTGCCACATCAGAAAAGGAAGAAATTAGGAAACCATTGTCCTAATTATTGGCCCAAGAACACACCACCTTAGCCAAGATCTAAGGAACAGGACAACACTGCCAGCTAACACACTGTTAGCTTCAGAGCCATGATACTAAATCCTCACCTGCTGACTCATTCCATGCCCTACCACCACCACCATTTAACTCAGTTCCAGCAAGCCCTGGTGCTGCAGTGCTTAAGCTTTGAACCCACCAGCTGCTCTACAAGAAAAAGATGTGGCACTCTGCTTCCATAAAGATTTACTGCCTTGGAAACCCTATTGGGGCAGTTCTAATCTATATCAGAATAGACCAGACAGCAATGGGATTGGGTTTTGGGTAACTCGGTTCCAGATTCAAACCCCTTTTAAAAAAAATAATAAAAACCCATTGCTGTAGAGTTGATTCTGACTCATAGCAACACTATTATAGGATAAAATAGAACTGCTCCATAGGGTTTCCAAGGCTGTAATCTTTACAGAAGTGGACTGCCACATCTTTCTTCTGAAGAGCAGCTGATGGATTTAAACCAACTCATTAGCAGCCAGGTGCTTAACCACTGCACCACCAGGACTCCTTTCAAGCCCCCTTTAGGGAAAAAAAAAAAAAAAAAACACTGCCATCAAATTGATTCTGATTCATAGTGACCCTACAGAATAGAGTAGAATTGCCCCGTAGGGTTTTCAAGGCTGTAAATCATTATAGAAGCAGACTGCCTCATCTTTCTCCCTCAGAGGCTAGTTAGCAGCTTCATGCCTTAACCACTGCTCCACTGAGCTCCTTCCTTCTCAAGCCCCTTAGGGACTTCTTGTTGTTAAGGACCATATCATAGCAACTCTGTATGACAGAGTAGAACTGCCCCCATAGGGTATTCTAGGCTGTAATCTTTATCAGAGCAGATCACCAGGTCTTTCTTGTACGGAGCCACTGGGTGGGTTCAAACTGCCAAACTTTCTGTTAGCAAACCAAAGATTAACCATTACCCCACCAGGGTTCCATCCTGAAGGGAGTGGGGGAGTGGGAGTTAAAACACCTCTATAGACCTAGCTGCAAGAACCATATAGGAAATGTAGTTTTAGCTTTCCTGCCTCTGCAGTAGGAAGGCATGATGAACAGAAAGGGTTAGGAGCAGATATTGAGCAAGCCATCTACTCTGTCTACCTCCAGTACTACCCTTTCCACCTTTATTAATTTTTCAGTGATCTTGTTTCAAAGAAAAATGTATTTTTAATAGGCAATGCATTCACATGGTGAAAATGTCAAATACTATTACATACAATGAGAAGTAAATCTCTAATATCTTACCTACTTTTGTTCCGGAAGAGCAGGAGAAAGGGGATAAAAGCCTTGAACCCAGACAAGAGAGCAGTCAGCCCCAGGGTTACAGGTGAGGAGAGACAACTCAGGGACACCCAGAGTAGCAGGCCAGAAGAGCAGGAGAAAAGGGATAAAAGCCTTGAACCCAGACAGAAGAGCAGTCAGCCCCAGGGTTACGGGTGAGGAGAGGCAATGCAGGGACACTAGAGTAGCAGGCCAGAAGAGCAGGAGAAAGGGGATAAAAGCCTTGAACCCGGACAGAAGAGCAGTCAGCCCCAGGGATACAGGTGAGGAGAGACAACTCAGGGATGCCCGAAGAAGCAGGCC
>NW_006921779.1:643760-659758 GCF_000298275.1 Orycteropus afer afer | reverse complement strand
TGTGGGGCTGGCACGGGATCGGGCAGTGTTTCGTTCTGCTGTGCATGGGGTCGCTATGAGTCGGAAACGACTCGACGGCACTTAACAACAACAACAACTTTTGTTCTCCAGTCTTCCTCCCCAGAAGTGATACTTACCAGTTTCCTGTTTATCCTTCTGTGCATATGTGTGTATATACTCCTCCCTTTTTTTGGTTTAATACATATGGAGCATGTAATACACACTGTTTATATCAATTTCCTTTCAATCACTAGTTGTCAGAAAAGAGTCTGAGAAAATCTAACACCCAGTAAGGACAGCCTGACAACAATGAGAAATCTATTGCTTTTACACAGTCTTTGTGTTTTTTTAAAAAATATTTTCTTTAGCTGCAAAAATAGTGTATGCTTGTTGTGAAATATTTAAGCAGTATAAACATACAGAAAGTAAAAATAATGAAAGTCTCTCTCAAGTCTATTTCCCAAAAGTAACAAGTAACTACTATACATGGCCTGTATATATTTTTCTATCATCTATCATGTCTGTGTGTGTGTGTATATATATATATATATATATATATATATATATATATATAAGCTCTGGTAGCATAGTGCCTAAGGCACTTGACTGCTAACCAGAAGGCTGGTGGTTCAAACTCACCAGCCACTCCTCAGAAGGAAGTTTGGGCAATCTACTTTTGTAGTGATACTGCCTCGGAAACCCAAGGAGGGGTCGCTATGAGTCGGGTCTGACTCGACGGCACATAATAACAGCAAATATAGATAGATAGATAGATAGATAGATAGATAGATAGATAGATAGATAAATATAGACATATATATATATACACTATTCATCTGTCAGTTTGCCGTACTGCGGTGGCTTATGTGTTGTTGTGATGCTGGAAGCTGTGCCACTGGTATTTCAAATACTAGCAGGGTCACCCATGGTAGACAGCTTTCAGTGGAGCTTTTAGACTAAGACAGACTAGGGAGAAGGAAGAGATGGTCCACTTCTGAAAATACTGGCCACTAAAAACCTTATGAATAGCAGTGAGACATTGTTTGATATAGTGCTGGAAGATGAACTCCTCAGATTGAAAGGCACTCAAAATACAACTGGGGAAGACTTGCTTTCTCAAAGCAGAGTCAACCTTAATCTCATGGGACCTTCACATGTTGATGTGGCACGACTCAAAATGAGGAGAAACAACTGAATTTAGAGACCCAGACAGGTAGTGAGATGACATCAAAGACATCATACATGAAGAAAGCAAATGATCATGAAAAACACAAGAAAGAAAGAAAAAAACAAAATGGATGTCAGAAGAAACTCTGAAACTTGCTCTAGGATGGACAATAGCTAAAGCAAATGGAAGAAATGATGAAATAAAAGAGCTTAACAGAAGTTTTCAAAGGGCAGCTCAAGAAGACAAAGTAGAGTATTATCATGAAATGTGCAAAGACCTGGAGTTAGAAAAACAAAAGGGAAAAACACACTTAGCATTTCTCAAGCTGAAAGAAGGAAGAAAAAAGTCAAGCCTCGAGCTGCAATATTGAAAGATTCTATGGACAATATATCTATATAGTGCCTGAAGATGAGCCCCTCAGGTTGAAAGGCATTCAAAATACAACTGGGGAAGAGCTGCCTCCTCAAAGTAGAGTCGACCTTAATGATGTGGATGGAATAAAGCTCTTGGGACCTCCATTTGCTGATAGAACACAAAACAAAATGCAAAGAAACAACTTCAAACCTCCATTAATAATCAGAACATGGAATGTACGAAGTATGAATCTAGGAAAACTGGAAGTTGTCAAAAATGAAATGGAATGCATAAAGATCAATATCCTAGGCATTGTTGTTGTTATGTGCCGTAGAGTTGGACCCGACTCATAGCGACCCCTCCTTGGGTTTCCGAGGCAGTATCACTACAGAAGTAGATTGCCCCATCTTCCTTCTGAGGAGTAGCTGGTGGGTTTGAACCACCAGCCTTCTGGTTAGCAGTCAAGTGCATTAGTGACCTGAAATGGAATGGTATTGGCCATTTTGAATCAGACCATCATAGTGTCTACTATGCTGAGAATAACAAATTGAAGAGAATTGGGATTGCATTCATCATCAAAACTAACATATCAAGATCTATTCTGCAGTACTATGTTGTCTGTGATAGGATAATATCCATACTCCTTGAAAGGAAGATTGGGCAATCTACTTCCATACAGATACTTCCCTGGAAACCCAAGGAGGGGTCGCTATGAGTCTGGACCAACTCGACATCAGTAAGTTTGGTTTGGTTTATAAGGAAGGCCAGTTAGTACCACCATTATTCAAATTTACTCACTAACCACTAAAGCCAAAGAAGAAGAAATTGAAGATTTTTACCAACTTTTGCAGTCTGAATTTGACCAACTATGCAATCAAGATGTATTGATTATTATGAGTGATTGGAATGGGGAAGTTGGAAACACAGAAGAATATTGGTAGTTGAAAGTTATAGTCTGGGCAATAGAAATGATGCCAGAGATCACATGATAGAATATAGTAGAAAGATGTCTTTCGTTGACTATGCAAAGGCATTTAACTGTGTGGATCATTACAAATTATGGATAACTTTGTAAAGAATGTGAGTTCCAGAACACTTTATTGTGCTCATGAGGAACCTGTACCTAGACAAAGAGACTGTCATTCAAACAGAACAAGGGGATACTGCATGGTTTAAAATTAGGAAGGATGGTATCAGAGTCATATTTATTCACCACACTTATTCAATCTATATGCTAAGCAAATAATCCAAGAAGGTGGACTATATGAAGAAGAATGTGACATCAGGATTGGAGGGAGACTCGTTAACAACCTACGATATGTAGATGACACAACCGTGCTGGATAAAAGTGAAGATGACTTGAAGCACTTACTGATGAGGATTGAACGCTACCATCTTCAGTCTGTATTACAACTCAACATAAAGAAAACAAAAATCCTCACAACTGGACCAATAAGCAATATTATGATAAATGAAGAAAAAAATCGAAGTTGTCAAGGATTTCATTTTATTTGGATCCACAATCAACACCCATGGAAGCAGCAGTCAAGAAATCAGGTGATGTATTGCACTGGGGAAATCTGCTACAAGACTTTTTAAAATGTTCAAGACCAAAGACGA
Organism: Orycteropus afer afer; assembly: GCF_000298275.1. Classification (NCBI taxonomy): domain Eukaryota; kingdom Metazoa; phylum Chordata; class Mammalia; order Tubulidentata; family Orycteropodidae; genus Orycteropus; species Orycteropus afer. The sequence continues at coordinate 656,616 of NW_006921779.1, read as the reverse complement.
CACTTTGAGGACTAACGTGTGCCTAACCTAAGCCACGGAATTTTAAATCATTTCACATGCATGTGAAAGCTGGACTATGAATAAGAGAGACCAAAGAAGAGTTGGTGCCTTTGAATTGTGGTGTGGGCAAAGAATACTGAAAATACCATGGACTGCCAGAACGAACAAATATGTCCTGGACAAAGTGCAGTCAGAATGCTCCTTGGAAGCAAGAATAGCCAGACTTCATCTCACCTACTTTGGTTGTAAGAAGGGTATCCCTGGAGAAGGATATCATGCTTGGTAAAGTAGAAGTTCAGAGAAAAAGGGGAAAATTCTCAACAAGATGGACTGACATAGTAACTGCAATAATGGGCTCAAGTGTAGCAAGGATTATCAGGACGGGGTGGGACCTGGCAGTGTTTTGTTCTGTTGTACATAGGGTCGCTATGAGTCAGAGCCAACTTGATAGCACCTAACAACAATTTAGGTTGAATTTCTTCCTCCACACTGCAAGTTCTTCACTGGCTAAAGTGTATTAACACTGAGTTCAGAGTTGTTTCCCAGCCCTGTAAGCTATTAATGCTAAGGCTATAGTCTTAATTGATCCATTAAATGTCATGTCTCTGCTGAGACTCCTTAAAGCAAATGAACATGTTTGATCTAACTGCGTACTTGCCACTCTTTAGTAGTGGATTCTTGAAATTCAAGCTCCTACATTCCCTCACAGATTCTGCCAAAATCCTCCAGGCAATTTCTGCAATTTAGTCTGCAAGTATTCCCTAATGCAATGGAATCTTTTGTTATTGTCCTCTGAGACTTCTGTCTCTCTTCTAATCACACTCTCCACAACCTAGGCCACAGGGGTGAGTGCACAACCCAAGCCAGGTTAATCAGTGCTTTACCTGAGATTTTTCAAAACAGAAGTTGAGAGAATTATGCTCTTTTCCTCTCTGGTTGCAAAATTGTGATTATGAGAGCCAGGAACAGCTGGTGGCCATCGGCCTACCCTCATGGTAGGGTCATATTTAGAGAATGAATTGGACATGCAGAGAAGTAGAGAGGGTACCAGAAATGATGAGACCTGCTGGCATTATGGTTCCCATTTCTAGTTGTTTGAAGCTATCTTTCCTGTAGTTAGTTCATATTAATTAATATATTAATATGCATATTTTATAGTAATGTTTCCATCCTTCCAATCCCTGATTTTTGTCTTTTTTTTTTTCTTAAGAGAGTTGGACTTGGGTTTCAATCAACTTGCAATCAAAACTCATAATTAATACCAGTACTCTCATTTGACTTTGTATGTTATGTCTGTGTCCGTGTGAAAGTTGGACCCAATCTGAGAACAATTCTCATAAAGGCAGATTTTCATACTTGTTCAGAAAAGGATGTAGGTCTCAAGGAGAATATCATAGTTTGGGTTTTCTAGAATCTAAAACAAAGATTTTGAGTAGTTTATTTGCAAGTAAAGAGCTCTGGTGGTGTAGTGCCTAAAGCATTTGACTGCTAACCAGAAGTTGGAGGTTCAAACCCACTAGCCACTCCGCAGAAGGAAGACTGAGCAATCTACTTCTGTAAAGATTTACTGCCTCAGAAACCCAAAGGGAGTCTTTATGAGTCTGAATTGATTCAATGGCAGTGAGTTTGGCTTTTTGGTTTTGGAAGAAAGTTAAGGAGCTCTGGTGGTGTAGTGGTAAAGGCATTTAGCTGCTAACCAGAAGGTTGGTGGTTTGAACCCACCAGCCACTCCATGGAAGAAAGAAGAGGCAGTCTGCTTCTGTAAAGATTTAGAGCCTTGGAAACCCTATGGGTGTCACTATGAGTCAGAATTGACTTGATGGCAGTGAGTGCGGCTGTTTGGTTTGGTGGAAGGTTACTTTGCCAAACCAGCAGGTCAGATGTATGTGGAAATTAACCCTTCTGGGAGCAGCTCTCAACAAATGACTCTTGGAGTTGGTGCAAAAATATGGTGCACACAGCATCTGCTACATGGCATGTTTCAGAGAATTCGCCTATATTATGCACCCCCAATTTCATAGGCATTTCTGAGTATGCTCAAATGGCTCTCTTACAAATGCCAGGATCCCAGACATTGCCAGTCTGAACCCTAACTTGGACCATGGAAATCTAGCAGTGGTAACAATTTACCTCCCAAAGCAGCTCTACCATGTATTAATAATTTTTCATAACAGCTTTATTGAGGTATAATTTACATGTTGTCGTTGTTGTTAGGTGCCATGGAGTCAGCTCCAACTCATAGCAACCCCATGCACAACACAACAAAGCGCTGCCCAGTCCTGCACCATCCTCACAATCCTTGCTATACTTTAGCCCATAGTTGCAGCCACTATGTCAATCCATCTTGTTGAGTCTTCCCCTTTTTTGCTAACCCTCTACTTTACCAAGCATGATATCCTTCTCCAGAGACTAGTCCCCTCTGACAGGGTGATGATCAAAGTAACTGAAATGAAGTCTGACCATTCTCACTGCCATGGAGCATTCTAGCTGCACTTCTTCCAGGACAGATTTGAAATTGTTTTAATCAAGTCCTCAATGCCTCACCTTCAGGGGGCACATCATCCTGATGTCAAATTATCACTGTTAGTTAGACATCACATATAGCGGACAACTAGAATTCTAATAGAATGTCAATCAGGGTCCTTGATTGCAAACAATAGAAACCAAAAGTGGCTAATGTGGGAAGAAAAGAAACTTATCAGAAGGATACTGTGCAGCTTACAGAAAGGAAGGGAAAACTGGAGAAGCAGGCTTAGAAGATGAACAGAAGCCCAAAAGAAGCTTGACAACCTGGATTTCATCACACCACAGGAGAAGTATGACCACAGCACAACAGCTAGATACTGATTGCTGCCAGACTGTTGCATCTAATCGGTCAAGCCTTGGTCACTGGCCCATAGCCTATGTGCTAGGGGATAGGGTAGAATACCTGCCTCTGTTTGACCTGTATAGTACAGGATAGGCCTTTGCCTACCACTGAGAATTATACAATAGTATTTTCCTCAAAATAAGAAGTGTTCAAGATGAAGTGAACAAAAAACAACAAGGTACAGAAATTAATAATAATTAAACCAATAGCTAACATTTATTGTTGGCTATCTACATGCAAGGAGTCATGGTGGTGGCTAAGTACATGTCTGCTTACCAAATTTTGGCAGTTCAAACCCACCAACAACTTCGCAGGAGAAAGACATAGCAGTCTGCTTCTGTAAAGATTTACAGCCATAGAAACTCTATGCAGTTCTACTCTATCCTTTAGGGTTGCTATGGTAGTCAAGGTTGTGTGTCAACTTTGCTAGATTGTGATTTTGAGTGGCTTGGCAACAGGATTTTGTTATTTCCCATGATGAGATTGGATGTGGTATAATCAACTCCATGGTAGAATCTGCTGTGAGAAGTTAATCAGTGGAAGGGGTGTTGCCTTCAGGGTGTGGCCTGCTTCCAGTATATATGGAAAGGATCCTGCATTTTGTACACAAGTCTTCATCTCCAGTTCTTAGACTTGAATCAGTGGCCTGCTGTGTTGCCTGGACAGCCTGTTAGCCAACAATCTGCCATTTTACCTATGGCTCTTAGATTCATCAGCCTTAGCAACCAGCAGCTGCATGAGTCATAAGAAGCCTCCATTTTGCTCCTGTGGGCTTGGAACAAGAGGCAGAGCTGAAGCCCTAGGTTGAGGGGCCTCCACGCATCACCTAGAGCCAGCACTGAACTTGGACTTTGTTCTGGTTATCTAGTACCACTCTGACAAGAAATATACCACAAAGGATGGCCTTAAAAAACAGGAGTTTATTCTCTTACAGTTTAGAGGCTTTAAGTCCGAGTTCAAAGTGCCAGGCTCTAGGGGCTGGGTGAAAGCCCCTCAACCTTGGGGTCCAGCTCTGCCTGGAGCTCCCAGCCCACTGGAGCTAGAGGCATTTCTTCACTCAGATAGCTGCTGGCTGCTAAAGCTGAGAAGCCCAAGGTTGACAAGTAAAAAGGCACAGTCCCGATGTTACGAAACCACACGGCAGGCCATTAATTCAAGTCCACTGTAAGTCCCAAGGTTGGCAGAGCATGACAGGCTGCTGAACAACTACACAGCTACATGTGGGGTCCAAGCGTGCCATAAGCTAGAGACCATTCCCAAAGCTGCTTCTTATATGCAGGAAGCAGACCACATACCCAAAGGCAGCTACTTAGCTGCTTGTGGTAGATCCCACCATGGAGCTGATTGCCAGTCTCATCATGGGGAATAACTTCCACCAGCTGCCCAGCCGCTTACCAGGCCCAGCCAAGTTGACATACAAATTTAACTACCACAGAATTCTAACCTCCTAAATGGTAAGAGAATAAATTTGTTTGTTAAAGCCTTGCACTTGTGGTATTTCTGTTATAGTAGAACTAGAGAACTAAGACAGTCCCTATGAGTCAAAACTTACTTGAGAGCAATGGGTTTGGGTTTGGTTTATCTATATGTGAGGAGTCCCTGGGTGGCACAGATGGTTAAGCACTTGCCTACTAAGCAGAAAGTTGGCAGTTCAAACCCACTCAGAGGGACCTGGGAAGAAAAATTTGTCAATATACTTCTGAAAGATCATAGCCATTCTGAAAACCCCATGGAATACAATGTTACCCTGACACAAACAGAGTTGCCATGAGTCAGGATTGATTCAATGGCAACGAGTTATCTGTGTGTAAGGTACTTTTTAAAGTTTTATGTGTCCTAACTCACATACTACAGCAACCCTATTAGGTAAGATCCATTATTATCCCATGTGGTAGGCTACATAATACCCCCCAGAGATCGCTGGAGCCTGTGAATATTACCCTTACATGGCAAAAGATGTGACCAAGAACCTTGAGATGAGATTATCCTGGATTATCCTGGTGGGCCCAAAATGCAATAACATGTGTCCTTAGAAGAGAGAGGCAGCGAGTGATTTGACCCAGGCCAAAGAGGAGAAGGCACTGTGTCCATGGAGGCAGAGATTGGGATGATGTTGCCACAAGCCAAGGGATGCCACCAGCCACCAAAAGATAGAAGAAGCAAGGAGAATCTTATCCCCTAGAGCCTCCAGATGAACCACAGCCCTTCCAACACATTGATTTTGGCTCCATGAAACTGATTTTGAATCTCTGGCCTCTAGAACTGTGAGAGAATAAATTTTAGCTGTGTTAAGCCACCAAGTTTGTGGTCATTTTTTCAGCAGCCATAGGAATCTCATACCTTCCATTTTATAAATGATGAAACTAAGTCTCAGGGAGACTTTCCCAGAGTTCTGCAACAAAGTCAAGATTTACATCTAGGTTATCTGGCTTCAGAGCCTAGGCTCCTGACAGGCAATTATGCTACACCTAATGAAAAGATTCTCACTGTTTACCATCTCGCTGTGGTGCCCCATTTACTTCCTTACAACTTCTGAAGGTCTGCTCCTTGCAACCCCACTCCTAGTGCTGGTTTCTGCATTATCAGTTCTTTTAGGCTGAAAAAGGAACTTTCATGGTACAGTGGTTAAGTGATTCAGCTGCTAACCAAAACATTGGCAATTCCAGCCCACCAGCCACTCTCCAGGAGAAAGATGTGTCTGTCGACTTCCATGAAAACTGTAGTTGTTTTTAGGTATCATTTAGTCAGCCTTGGAAACCCTATGAGCCAGTTCTGCTCTGTCCTAGAGGGTCACTGTGGATTGGAATTGAGTCAAAAGCACAACAGCAAAATAGCCTCATTAACATAAAAAAAAACATTATTCCCAAATGGGATTATGTTCACTGATACAGGGATTAGGATTGCAACACATATTTTGAGGGAACACAATTCAGTCCATAACAGTTGGTTAACACTATTTGATACAGTGCCCTTGATGGTCTGAGCTTTCATTCTAGGTCACTGTATAGTGTTTAGATTCCATTCAATATATTCAAAAGAATTGCTTAATAGTTTTATTTTAAAATGTTGATATTTGCAATATGCTGGAAATCCTATCCTTTGCAATATTTAATTTTCTAATCAAACATAAAAATCTAATTTCATTTTCTAATCAACTTAAAAATATATAAGATGGTACATGATTTTCCAAAATTGTTTTAGAAGGCACGCAAGCAGAAAGTTTGCTCTTTGCCCAACTTCTTTCTTTGTTGGAGTCCCACAGCAAATAATGGGAAGGAATGTTGTGAGCTGAAACATTAAGGAGAAGTAACCAAATTCAAGCCACTGGGGGAACCTTTCTGACTTGTAATAATGAGAGCTATGTAGTGCCTAAGGCATTTGACTGCTAACCAGAAGGCTGGCGGTTCAAACCCACCAGCCACTCCTCGGAAGGAAGGTTGGGGCAATCTATTTCCGTAGTGATACCGCCTCAGAAACCCAAGGAGGGGTCCCTATGAGTCACAATCAACTCGATAGCAATGAGTTTGGTTTTTTGGGGGGTATACCAAGCATTTGAGATACATTACCTCAGTTAATTCTGACAACTAGCCTATGAGGTAGATTCATTTTACAGGTGAGAAAACAGGCTCAGAGAGGTTGTGATTGGCCTAGGCTAACACTAAGTTGTAAATAACCAGACTGAGATTTGAACTCACATCTGCCTGATTCCAGCTTCTGTGTTTTAACAGTATCATTGTGTTGTTTTATTTGGCAGGGAAAAGAGAGTGCCCCCTAACTTCCACCTCTGGGAATGGTAGTAGCTTCAGGAACCAAATCAAAAACCAAACCCACTGCTGTGGAATAGTATCCGACTCATAGTGACCCCCCTCCTTGGGTTTCCAAGGCGGTATCTCTACGGAAGTAGATTACCCAACCTTTCTTCCGAGGAGTGGCTGGTGAATTTGAACCTCAGACTTCTGGTTAGCAGTCAAGTGCCTTAGGCACTAGGCTACAGCTACAACAGGCAATAGTAGAGGTAGCAGAGAGGAGGCCCAAGAGTAGTTCAGGCAAGGATGGCAAGAAGACCCAGTGCATGTTACCTGTTGCCAAGGCTTGATGAGTTCTGTAACCCAGCTAAGGAAGCCAGAGTGACCTCTGGTGGCCTAAGCGAGCCACCATCCCCATACTACGCTGAACTAGGAAAGGAGTTGAGTGAAATAGACTAGGGAGGCCTCTGATGTCTTGTCCCATCTTGTTGTTATTGTTGTTGTTATGTACCATTGAGTTGGACCCGACTCATAGTGACCCCTCCTTGGGTTTCCGAGGCAGTATCACTATGGAAGTATATTACCCAACCGTCCTTCCCAAAAGTGGCTGGTGGGTTTGAACCACCATCCTTCTGGTTAGCAGTCAAATGCCTTAGGCACTATGCTACCAGAGCTCCTTGTCCCATCTTACTGAGTACAATTGTGAGGATGAGAGGAGGCAAAATTCTTATCTCATTTTATACCTACATTCAAATGTAAATACTTAAACCAGATTATTTAAAAAACTTAAATGAAATTGCTTTCTTCCATATGGAAATTATTACTCCTCCATTCCTGTGTGTCAATCCACGCTCCTTTGACATTTGTGACATTTAACTATGCCTTTTTTTTTTCTCTCCCTTTCAGTTGTCATCTTCTACTGGCTTTCTGTTTTGTTGTTTGCCCTCGGGTTGGACCCAACTCATAGAGGCAGTATCACTACCAAAGTAGATTGCCCAACCTTCCTTCCCAGGAGTGGCTGGTGGGTTTGAACCACCAGCCTTCTACTTAGCAGTCAACTGCCTTAGGCACTACACTATCAGGCTTTCTGTTTACTCCACCTCAAAAAGTAACACAGTGTAGTGGCTAAACTCGTGGAGTCTGGACTCAGACTTTTTTAATCCTGGCCCTGCCCCTTACTATGTGTGTGACATCGGAGGAATTATATAAACTCTCAGTACTTTAGCTAATGGAGTCTCTAGGTGGCACAAATGGTTAAGCACTCAACTAATAGCCCTGAAGACTGGTGGTTTGGACCCACCCAGAGACATCTTAGCAGACAGTACTGACAATCTGCTTCACAAAGGTCACAGCCTTGAAAACCACATATGGAGCAATTATACTTTGCACATGTGGAGTCACTCCATGAGTCAGAATGGATTTGATAGCAGCTAACAACAATAATACCTTAGCTGAAAATTCTGCCACATAAATTTATATACTTCTGACTCACTGTTTTTAGTAGTTACATTAAATGTACCATAATGTATTCAATCACAATCTGAATGATAAGCATTCACTGTAATTTCTGTGGGTAGCCACTGTGAACAATGCCACAATAACTTCCTTACAAATGTGTTGCAAGGTTTTTCTTTCATAGGATGCCTACTCAGAAGTGAGATTATAGATGAGAAGGTATGCATTTATTTTTAATAGATGTTGCTGGGATGCTTTCCCAAAAGGCTGTAACAATTTCCAGCAGTATATGATAATGCCTCTTTTCAGTAGCCACATCAGAAAGAAATGTTATTTGAATTTTTAGATGTTCACAGTCTAATAAGTAAGTATAAAGTGATATCTCATTGTTACCTTAATTTGTATTTCCCTGGCTATTAGTGAGTCCGAGAACTTCTCATGTGCTTCTTGTCCCTTAGATTTGTTCTTCCGTGACTTGCTTCTGCATGTCCTTTGTCTGTTTTTCTGTTGGGTTGTTAGGTCCCTTCTCAGTTTGTAGGAATTGTTTTTATATTATAAATATTAACTTTCTATTCTCTGTTTAGCATATATTTTTTTCCAGATTTGTTGTTTATTTATAAATATATTTAAAAGCTTTAATTTAGTCAAATAGGCCTTTATTTTCTTTGATACCTTCTGAGTTTGCTGTCTTGATTAAGAAGGTTTATCTTATGCTTAGGTTATACTGTTTTCCTTCTAAAATCCTTTATTATTTCATTTCAGGTTTATATTTAAATGTAAATATTTAACCTAAATTATTTAATATATTTAAATAAAATTATTTTCTTCCATATGGGGAGCAGCATCATTTACTAAATAAACTATCTTGTAATGGCATCATTTACTAAATAAACCATCTTTTACCTGGAATATGACAGATGAAGTCATTGTCATATGCTGAATTCTCATATACTGGGATCTATTTCTATAGTTTCTATTCAGTTCCACTGTTCTATTCCTATGCCAATAATATATTGAATTGATTATAGCAGTTTGATAATGATAGATCGATAAATAGATAGATAGCTGTCATTGAGATAACACCAACTCATGATGTACAATAGAACAAAATATTGCCTGATCTGTGTTGTGTTCATGATTGGCATCATATTCAAGTCCATCATTGAGGCTATGGTGCCGATCCAACTCACCGATAGTTCTCCTTTACCCTCTCTGGCCTTCTACTTCACCAAACATGATGTCTGAAGCTCCACTGAAACCTGTCCACCATGGATGACCCTGCTGGTATATGAGTATCTCCTATCCATATCCTATGGTATTTTCTATCCAGTGTCATAGCTTCTAGCATCATAGCAAGGCCACTACAGTACAATAAACTGATAAATGGACAATACTAGCTTTTATTATTCCATTTTATTGGCAAAAAAAAATCTGTAAGATACTCAGGGTAAAGATACTCTCCCTTTTACAATTGAAAGGATCTGACTGCTAACCAGAGGTTGTCAGTTCAAACCCACCAACTGCTCCACAGAAGGAAGATGAAGCAGTCTACTTTTGTAAAGATTTACCTCCTCAGAAACCCAATTGCTATGAGTCAAAATTGACTTGATGGCAGTGAGTTTGGTTTTCTTTTTTTTTTCTTGGTTTTACTGTTGAAGAAACTAAGGAACAATTAAATAAGTATACCCACTGCCCTCAAGTCAATGCAGACTCATACTGACCTATAAGATTGAATATAACTGCCCCGTAGGGTTTCCAAGGCTTTAATCATCACCGAAGCAGACTGACACATGTTTGTCCTATGAAGTGGCTGGTAGGTTCAAACTACCAAGCTGTTTGTTGGTAGCCTCAGCAGCTGAACTCTTTAACCACTCCATCACCAGGAATTAACTCAGGTCTTCACAGTACCAAGCACAAGGAATGGTTCTTCTCAAAGGCAGGCAACAAACTGACAGGTGATGGTTGCAGTTTTGTAGATGATCTGCATCTGGGAAAGCAAGTAATCCCCCTTCATTGTACCTTATTGTCATCCTTTTCTTGCTTATTCTAGGGTACATATTATTCATATGGACTTAAGAACATTTCAACAATTTCAAAAAAACTGCCTGTCAGAATTTTAATTGGAATTGTATTAAATACTAATACTTTAATTTTTGTCTTGATAATATCCAGTTTTCCTATCCAAGAACAAATGAGTTTCCATTTGTCTAGCTATTTTATGTCAGTCAGTAAGCTGTTATTGTTTTTTCTTTAAATATGTGTCCTGTACCTTTTCCAATTTATTCCTAGGTATTTTATAATGTTATTGTGAAAGATTTTTTGTTTCCATTTTCATTTCAAGATGTTTACTGCTCATGTAGAAAAAAATCTATTGAATTTTTATATTTACCTTGTTTCTAGCTGCCTTACCAAATTCTCTTATTAATTTTAGTACCTATTTTGTTATTGTTGATGTTAGCAAAATTAGTATTTCTTCTTTTCCAGTGCTTATGCCAATGTTTTACCATGCCTTAATCCAGAGTAGTATCTCTAAGACAAAATCTAAGAACATTATTGATTGTTGTCATCCCTATCTGGTTTTACTTGAAATGGTTTTAGAACTTTGCCATCTGAAACACTGTTCTATGTTAGATTAGAAAAAAAAATAGTCCTTTCCATAATTAAGTAATTTCTCTCTCCTCATTTCTTAATGTTTAAAATGTTTTTCCTTTTATTATTTTTTTCTCATAAATGTAGTTCTCATGTATATTAGAGAACTTCAGTTTGCCTATATCCCTAAGAGTGAGTTTACTTTAGGCATGTGATTAGAGCAAACTGCACATTCTTAGAAAATTCTTATGAATGGCTAGTAAATTTTATCAAATGGTTTTCAACATCTATTGATAAGATCTTATGCATTTCATCTTTAATTCATGGCTTTTATTAATTATGTCGATATATTTTCTGGTATTTCTGAACCACCATATGTTTGGAATAACTCAGTGTACTGCTCTTTTGCTACATTTTTGGGTACCATTTGCTAATTGTTTACTTATAATACTTCCATCTATTCATTAGTTAAGTCGAGCTATAGTTATTTTTGACCCTATCTTTATGAGAGTTTGGTTTTAAAATTATGTCAGCTTCATAATAATGGCAGTGGTTTTGGTTTTGGGTCATAAAATAAATTGAGAAATTTTCTAAATTTTGTTGTTGTTGTTGTTGTTGGACTAATTGATCAAATAGTAGAATTGTGAGTTCTTTTCAAAGTTAAGTGGAAACTGGATGGAAAACCTCTGGTCCTGGACCTTTTTAATGGTAGATCTTTAATCACTTTTCAAATCTCTTTTTTTTCATGCATTTTATTAAAATATAATTTATGTACAGTGAAATATACAAAAATAAAGTGACATGGGTCAATGCTTTTTTTTTTTTTTTGCAGTGTTCCTTCCCTTCCCTTCCCACCCCTGACAACCAACAAAGAAAGTTTCCCTTCATATATAAACCTTTCCTTGACCCCCTCCACAACAAGGAACTAATACTATATTTGTCCTTCTGTGATTGACTTATTTCACCCAGCATAATGTCCTCCAAGTTCATCCATATTATGTGGTGTTTTGCAGAATGTACATTATGCTTTAGTACTGCATAGCATTCCATTATGTGTATGTACCACAGTTTGGTCATCCACTCTTCCGCTATAAATCTTAGAGGTAAGTCCCTTGCCAGATATGTCATTATCGGCAAATATAAATTTGCTGCTGTTGTTTTTGTTACGTGCTTTGTCATGGTGTCGATTTCTTTGTTCCATATAATTTTCTGTGCTAAGCTCGTTTTGTTTATGAATCATGTTATCACTTCCTTCATTGCTATTGTTTCAGTATTTGCTGAATATTTATGCTGCTCCTCTTTTTTGATGTGAAGGTTTATCATTTTTCTTTGAGGTTACCCTGTGATTTACAGTTTTCTTTCCAAGTTTAGAACAATCCGTTCTATCTTGTAGTTGTCTTAACTTCTCTACCATCTAGAAGTTCTGTAACGACATAGTTTTTTCCTTCTTTTCGGTTTGTAGTTGTCTTCATTTGTCAATTGATGTCTCTGGTTCCCTGTTTACAATCTTGTAGGCTAATTTACTTTGGATACTTCCATAGCTGGCTTGATTTCTGGGTTATATCATTATGTGTGTTAATGGTCAATTGTTATTTCTTCTCTGTCCAAAGGGCTCCCTTTAACATCTCTTGTAAGGTTGGTCTGGTTTGAACAAATTCCCTTAATTTCTGCTTATCCGGAAATGTCCTGATTTCACCATCATGTTTGAGGGACAGTTTTGCTGGTACATAATTCTTGGTTGGAAATTTTTCTCCTTCAGTGTTTTACATATACCATCCCACTGTCTTCTTGCCTGCATGGTTTCTGTCGAGAAATCCGAACTTAGTCTTATTGGTTGCCCCTTGTAGATAACTTTTCGTTTTTCCCATGCTGCTCTCATGATTCTTTCTTTGTCTTTGGTTTTGGTGAGTTTGATGATTATATGTCTTGGTGTTTCTCTTTTGAGGTCTATCCTGTTTGGGATTCATTGGACTTCCTGAATGGTTATATTCTCATCTTTCATCATATCAGGAAAATTCTCCAACAAATCTTGGACAATTTTCTCAGTGGTTTCATTTTTCTCTTCCTGTTCTGGAATTCCAATGACACGTAGGTTATTCCTTTTGATGGTATCCCACGTGAACCTTAAGCTTTCTTCATTTTGTTTTGATCTTTTTTCTGATTGATCCCTTTCCAAAGAAGTATTCAGGTATTTGTC
>NW_006921779.1:641157-643400 GCF_000298275.1 Orycteropus afer afer | reverse complement strand
ATGATTTTCGTTTTCTTTGTTTTGTTTGTATGTTATCTACACAAGCAGAGTACTGGGCTGTGCTCCTCTATTTGCTAGTGGGCAGCACTTATACACTCACCACCTGTCTCCTTTCCTGTTGTCAGCCTCTTGTATGTCCCTGCTGACCCTGGCAAACAGAGCCTATTCTTAGGTCCCTGGAATCTGAATGAGGATGCTATTACTTTAAAATCCAAAATGGTTACCACTTTTAAGGATTCAAAATGGCTGGGCCCTCAGTCACTTTAAATATCCAAAATGGCTGCCACTTATAAACATTCAAAATGGCTGCACTCTCAATCACTTTAAATATCCAAAATGTCTGCATCCTCAGTCACTTTAAATATCCAAAATGGCTGCCACTTATAAACAATCAAAATGGTTGCACCCTCCAGACAGCGGAAATTCAACAGCTCAGGTCGTCTCCCACCTTGCTGTTTCCCTTCCCAGTCATAGGCCACCAGTGCAGTCATCCCTGCAGCCCGTAGGGACCAGGGCTGATCTTTTTTAGGTCAATTCTCAGGTCCCAACACCACTTGGAACTATTCAGGCTGTTGGTCCCATTGGAGTAGCTGACAGTCTGCAGCAACAACCATCTATGTACTCACCGTTTTCATTCAGGTTTTTCCACTACTTGGTGCCTAATCCACTTCTATGTAGTTCCTTTCAAAGCTCAGGGCTCCAGGATTATCTTCTGTATCTCTATCAATTGGTTTTTCTTTTCTTTGTTGAAGAGGGTCTGTGTTGCTTGTCTGCCTATTCCTCCATCTTTCCAGAAGTTTCATATCTCTTTTATAATTGCTATGTTTATTATTTTTCTCTTCTTTTTTAGTTACTCATAATAATTTTTAATCTAATGGGAAATGACCTATTTCTATTAAATTTTTAGATGTGTTGTCTGCAAGTTGCAAGTAGAATTCTCTTGTTCTTTTCATCTCTTTTGTATCTATGATTATGTCTCCTTCCTCATTTTTAATCTTATTTTGCCATGATCCATACAGTAGTAATAACCATTTAAGGAGGTTATCTATTTTATTATCTTTTTCAACAAACTATCCCTAGAATTTATTTCTCAATTTTATTGTTTTTTGTGTACCGTTTTATTAATTTCAGCTTTATCTTTTTTAATAATCTCTTCCTGCTTCTTTTAGTTTGTCCTTTTTTCTAACTTCCTAAGATGAGGGGAGTTTTATTTTTATTTTTTTAGTTGTGTTTGGGTGAAAGTTTACAGAGCAAATTCATTTTCCATGCAACAGTTCACACACATTTTGTTTCATGACACTGACTGCAATCCCCATAATGTAACAGCTCTCTTCCCACTTCTTCCCTATAGTTACCTCTTCCCTGTGTCCTTCTTTCCTTTGCATTCATGCTTCCTGAGCGATCTCCCTGTGTAAATGCTGCCCTTCTGTTCTCTCATGATTGATTGTTCTAAGGAGTGTAAATGTTCATCCTATATACCTGTCTGTTGTTTGACTAGAAGCCACAGAGTGACTTCAATTCTAGGCCTGAAGGGTAATTAGGGGCCATGGTCTCAGGGGTTTCACTAGCCTCTATTAGACCAGTGAGCCTGGTCTTTTTTATGATTTTGAGTTTTGTTCCACATTTTTCTCCTACTCTATCTAGGATCTCCTGTACTGATCCTTTTCTGAGTGGTTGACAGTGGTAGCCAGGCACCAGCTAGCTCTTCTGGTCTCTTGATTGTAAAAGCTAAGGTTTGCATGGTCCACTAGGCCCTTGGCTAATTGTTTCCGTGTGTCTTTGGTTTTCCTCATTCTTCTTTGCTCTGGAAGTAGAGAGACAAATTGTTGCATCTAGATGTCTGCTTGCAAGCTTTCAAGACCCTAGTCGCTACTCACCAAAGTAGGATGTAGAACAGTGTTTTTGTGTATTATATTATGCCAATTGAGCACCCCACAACCATGGTCCCAAGCCACAGGTCCAACAACTCACTCCCTCAGGGTGGTTGGCTGTAACTAATAAGTTATTATAACATTGCCCCCTGTTAGCTCTATTTATATGGACATTCTTACAGCACATACAAATATGCATGTAGAAATAGCATCTGCCAACTTGACTGCTAACCAGAAGGCTGGCGGTTCAAACCCACCAGCCACTCCTCGGAAGGAAGATGGGACAATCTACTTCCATAGTGATACTGCCTCGGAAACCCAAGTAGGGGGTCACTATGAGTCGGGTCTGGCTCAACAGTACATAACAACAAC
>NW_006921779.1:637968-640687 GCF_000298275.1 Orycteropus afer afer | reverse complement strand
GAAGGAAGGTTGGGCAATCTACTTCTGTAGTGATACTGCCTTGGAAACCCAAGGAGGAGTCGCTATGAGTCGGGTCTGACTCGATGGCACATAACAACAACAACAACAAATGTTCTCCAAGTTCATCCACGTTATGAGGCGTTTCACAGATTCTACATTATTCTTTAGTGTTGCATAGTATTCCATTGTGCATATGTACCATAGTTTGATTATCCATTCCTCAGTTAATGGGCACTTAAGTTGTTTCCATCTCTTTGCTATTGTGAATAGTGCGGCAATAAGCATGAGTGTGCATGTATGTATTCGTGTCCTGGCTCTCACTTCTTTAGGATATATACCTAGTAGTGGGATTGCTGAATCAAATGGTATTTCTGTTTCCAACTTTGTAAGGAATTGCCATACCATTTTCCACAGTGGTTGTATCATTTTACATTTCTACAGGAGTGTATGAGAGCCTCAATCTCTCCACATCTTGGTCAGCATTTGTTATTTTCTGTCTTGTTGAACTTTGCTATTATTGCTGGGGTGAAATGGTATCTCATTGTTGTTTTGATTTGCAATTCTCTAATGGCTAATGATTGCAAATATTTCTTCATGTGTTTTTTTGGCCACCTGAATATCTTCTCTGGTGAAGTATCTGTTCGTGTCTTCTGCCCATTTTTTAATAAGATGAGTTTTAAGTTATTATTTCCCTTAATAGTTCTTTTTTTAAATAATAAAGGCATTAAGGCTATGCAGTTTTTGCTGTGTTCTGTAAGTTTTGATTTGAAGTATTCTCATTTTAGTTGCTTTCTACATAGTTTGCAACTTTAATTTTTGTTTCCTCTTTGATCCCACTGTTATCTAACAATATCGTTTATTAGTTTCCAAGCTGTAATAGTTAAAATTGTGTGTCTACTTGGCTGGGCCATGATTCTCAGTGGTTTAGCAGTTGTGATGTAGTCATCTCCCATGATGAGATATGATATAATGTAATCACCTTCATGATGAGATCTGCTATGAGCAGCCAATCAGTTGAAAGGGAGTTTCCTTAGGCTGTGGCCTGCTTTCAATATAAGTGGACATCCTTCAAAGAACTCTGACTCTCCTGGATTTGGATCCTGCATTTGTCTTATCATCAACTGCAGTTCCTGAACTTGAACCAGTGGCCTGCTATGATGCCTGCCAATCTTGAATTTATCAGCCTCCAAAGTCAGCAGCCTGCTGAATTGCCTGCTAATCTTGGGTTCATTGGCCCATACAACTGAGTGAGTCAGGAGAAGCCTCCAGTTTGACATCTGACCCACAGACTTGGAGCTTGCCGGCCTCTACAACTGTGTAAGTCATTTTGTTGAGATAAATTTCTTTTTTTTTTTTTTTTCTCTCTCTCTCTGCAATGCTTTTGCTTCTCTAGAGAACCCAGCTTAAGCTACAAGCATTCAAAGGAAATTTGTCACTTTTTTATTATGTACTTTTTTTAACTTTTTAAGAAATATTTTATTTTGTTTTGGGTGAAAGTTTACATATTAAATTAGTTTCTCAAGCAACAATGTGTATACATTTTGTTTCATGACATTAGTTTCAGTCTTCTCAATGTAATAGCACTCTTCCCCCTTCCTCCCTGGGTTCCTCATTTCCACTCACCCATCTTTCCTGCCCCTTCCTGCCTTCTGAAATTTGTTTTAGGACAAATGCTGCCCTTTTGCTCTTGTGTGGTTGATTGTTCTGAAAAGCACGCTCTTCATGGGTGTCATTGTTCACTTTATGGGCTTGTCTATTATTTGGCTGAAAGGTGACCTCTGAGATTGGATTCAGTTTCAGGTTTGAAGGGTGTCTAAAGGCCATTCAGGGGTTCCACCAATCTATATCAGACCAGAAGTCTGGTCTTCTTTTATGATTTTGAATTTTGTTCTACATTTTTCTCCCACTCTGTCCAGGACCTTCTATTAAGATCCTGGCACCATCTAGTTCTTCTGGTCTCAGGCTAGTGAAAGATGTGCTTTGTGTGGTCTATTAGTCCTGTGGACTGATTATTTCCTTGCATCTTTTATTTTCTTCACTCTTCTTTGCTCCAGGCAGGACAAGACCAACAATTGTACCCTATATGGCCATTCACAAGCTTTTAAGACCCCAGTCACTACTCATCAGAGTGAGAGGTCGAACTTTGTCTTTATGGACTATGTTATGCCAATTGACCTAGATGTCCCCTGAGACTTTGGTCCTCAGTCCTCAAGCTCAATGACTCAGTACTTTAAGGTATTTGGTTATGGCTAACAACAACAAGAAGAAGAAGTTTGTATAACTTTGTCTCCTGTATGCCCTACTATATACATTGGATATATTTCTAATATTATTGGATTATGATCAGAGTATATGCCCTATCAACTTTCTGCTTTTTTAAAAGATACGTTCATTTTATTGTGACCCAAATACATGGTCTAATTAAATGCTTCATGTGCACATGGAAAAAAATGTATATTCTATTCAACAGATGTTAGATTCCATAAATGAATATTAAATCACATTTGTATAGTTGAGTATTCAATTTTTCTGTTTTCTTGCCTATTAAGGAGTGTTAAATCTGTTTAACACTGGATCTTGGCTCAAGGCAAAGAATACCAGAAAGATGTTTACTTGTGCTTTATTGACAATGCAAAGGCATTTGATTGTGTGGATCATGACAAATTATGGATAATATTGAGAAGAATGGGAGTTCCCAAACACTTGATTGTACTCCTGA
>NW_006921779.1:636313-637048 GCF_000298275.1 Orycteropus afer afer | reverse complement strand
CAGGGATCATGGAGCTGGCACAGGATCGGGCAGTGTTTCATTCTGCTGTGCATCGGGTCGCTATGAGTTGGAAATGACTCAACAGCACCTAACAACAACAACAACAAATCTATTTAATTTTAAAATTTACCAATATGATTGTATTTTTACAATCATGTTGTTGTTGTTGTTGTTGTTGTTGTTTGCCGTCGAGTCGGCCCCGACTCATAGCGACCCCTCCTTGGGTTTCCGAGGCAGTATCACTATGGTCATAGGACTCCTTGAATTTCTGCTTTACATATTTAGCTGTCATGTTGTTTGGTTTATGATTATTAAAACTCCTTAAATTATGTCCTATGTTATTACATCATATTATTCCAGTTAGTGCTTTTACTTTAAATTATTTATGATATCAATATTGCTTCTTCTGCTTTCCTTTCCACCACTCGTCTATCCATTTGTCACACTATGATGCTTGCATGTTGCTGCAATGCTAGATACGCTACCTGTATTTCAAATACCAGCAGGGTCACCCATGGTAAACAAGTTCCAGCAGAGCTTCCAGATTAAGACACACTAGAAAGAAGAACATGGTGGTCCATTTCTGAAAAAAAATGGCCACCTGTTTTGGTTACCTAATGCTGCCTTGCAAGAATATACCACATCAAGTAGACACACGCCCTGGAGAGAACAATCATGGGAGAAGGAAGGGCTGCTTATGCACAGGGAGATAGCTCAGGGTGCAGAAGAGTATGA
>NW_006921779.1:629611-635593 GCF_000298275.1 Orycteropus afer afer | reverse complement strand
AGCTAGCTACTCAGCTGTTTACAGTAGATTCCACCATGGAGTTGATTATTATTCTCATCATGGGGAATACTACATCCAGCTAGCTGCCCAGCCACTCAACCCGGCCCAGCCAAGTTGACACACAAACTTAACTACAACACCACCAAAAATCTTATGCCAAGAAATTTGGAAGACAGGTACCTGGGCAACCAGCTGGAAAAGATCCATATTTATGCCCATTGTAAAGAAAGGTAATCCAACAGAATGTGGAAAGTATCAAACAATATCATGAATATCACATGCCAGTAAAATTTTGCTGAAGATAGTCCCAAAGCAGTTGCAATAGTATACTAACAGGGAACTACCAGAAATTCAAGCAAGATTCAGAAGAGGGATAGCGTTGCAATTGTGAGATGAATCTCGGCTGAAGCAAAGAATACCAGAAAGATGTTTACCTGTGTTTTATTGACAAATGCAAAGGCATTTTATTGTGTGGATCATAACAAATTATGGATAACATGGCGAAGAATGGGAATCCTAGAACACTTCATTGAGGAACCTGTCTAGACCAAAAGGTAATTGTTTGTACAGAACAAGAGGATAGCACATGGTTTAAAATGAGTAAAGGTCTGTGTCAGGATTGCATCCTTTCACCATACTTATTCAATTTGTATGAGGATGGCACAGGACCAGGCAGCACTTCATTTCGTTGTACATAGAGTCACTAAGAGTCAGTACTGACTCTACGGCACCTAACAACAACAACTCTCTCTTTATTTTTGTTTCCCTGGTATTCTTTGCCTACCTCTTTATTTTCAACTTTATCAGTTTGTTTTAAAATCTGTTTCTTACATACACAATGTAGCTGGGTTTCTTTTTAATTCAATCTAACAGTCTCTATCTTTGAATGGGATCATTCAGTTTATTTTTATTTAATGGCAATTGATAATACCTTAGTTTTGCCAATTTATATTATGCTTTTTATTTCTTTTACTTTGCTAATTTCTTTATCCTTTTCCTTACTTTTGGTGGTTTGATGAAATTATCATATGTTCCCTTTTCTCTTAATTTTGAGTTCCATTTTATTTATGATTTCCTTTCCTTTCTCTGTACTCATTATTGCACATATTTTTCCACTTTTAAATTCAAAATATATATATATATACCAATTATTTGCCCTATAGAGATGCTTTGTTCCTTTATTTTTCCTTCATTCTCCCCAATAAGATAAGATCTTGTAGAATGCTTTTATTTCCCCATTTTCCTCCCAATTCTTCACACTCCATTCATATGAAAACTTTGGATGAATTTTTCCAAGCCGCTCTCCTTATGCCCACCTCAATTCCTTGGTTTTGCTCAGATAATTTGGTACTCTTTGTTCCAGGCTATTATGGAAATCTTTTGTAATATATTTCTTCCATTTCAATAATTATTGTTCTAGCTTTCATATTATATATTTCCAGATAGTTTGTCAATATCCAATAGATATATATTATACTACTTCAGTAGTTATTGGATATTGATAGACATTTATATATCTGTATATCACATTTTCTCTTTTCTCATCTTTCCATATCTTGAAGTCCTTTCTTATTTCAATATTTTCTAAGTTTTCAGGGTTGCAGACAGTAAGTTTAATGCCACTCTGTGTGAGA
Organism: Orycteropus afer afer; assembly: GCF_000298275.1. Lineage (NCBI taxonomy): Eukaryota > Metazoa > Chordata > Mammalia > Tubulidentata > Orycteropodidae > Orycteropus > Orycteropus afer. Next base: position 633,959 of record NW_006921779.1, on the reverse strand, counting down.
TAAATAACTGAATTTGGCCTTTGTCTTTGGTTTCTGAAAGATAGCCCTTGGAATCTGCCAGCAATCAAGATGCCTTTGTTTTCTAAAGCAGCCAGGCAACACTTCAACTGTGCAAACTAGTCGAAACCCGAAAGACCGCACCTCACAACTAACGTCAGGAAAGGAGGGAGGCATGGTGCAACCAATCATATATTCATTGATTCACTTGATCATGATTATGCAATGAAACCAATAAAAAGACTTTGAACATGAAAGTTCCTTTCAGCTTCCAGATTGATGATGCATGTGGGAGGGCCACACATCTCTGGGGACACGAAGCTTTGGGCCAAAAACCCCTCCCAGACCTCACCTGTGTGTCTCTTTGGGTGTATCCTTTTGTGGTTATACAGTATTGAAATTGTTATAGTGTTTATAGCCCTTTCCATGAGCTCTGTGAGTCATTCTAGTGAATTATCATGCCCATAGGGGGCAATGAACCAACAGAAACTGGCATTTGCCTATTTGGCAATTGAAAGCACTGAGTCCTTCCACCTTGCAAAGACTCAGCTCTGGGTGGCAGAGGGTCATAGAAAGGCTGCTCAGGGAGCCAATCTGAAGGATAGTATCCTTTTAACTTGTAAAGTCTGACTTAACTCCAGGTATTTACTCAGAGAAAGTGCCTTGTCGGTGGCTGGTGTTAGAAATTACGGAGAAGTGGAAAAGCGAGGATGGAATAAATGTTGTACTTTGGGAATAGGTCTCATGTTTATCTTTATTTATGAACTCTGATTATTTTTCCTTAATAACTTATTCTTTTGGTATGTTAGCTTGTAAAATGTACTCTTCATCCTGAAAGTTCAGGAATTTTTGCCAGTGTATGTCCAAGTGGATATTTTTTCTCACCAATACCACTTGAACTGAAAAACCCTTTTAATCTTCAGACTCAGGTCCTGGTCAGCTCATAAAGATTTTCTTCTACTGTTTGGTTATTGCTTTCATCTCTATTGGTTCATTTTCCTTCTGGGACTTCTATTGGATGTTAGGTCTCTGGGTCTAGCTTCTATGTGCCATCTTTTCCATAATGTTTTCTTTCCCTTTGAATTTTTGTTGTCTGATTACATATAGTTCTTCACCTTGATATTTACATTACCAATTTTAACAGTGACCATTCCCTCCAACAATATAGGTAATGAATTATGTATTTCTGGTTCCAAGAAGTCATTTGGAAGGGTTTATGTCAATATCCATATGTGCTCTTATTATAATCTTTGTTGAAGGTATCGTCTATTTTTTCCAATAGTTCTAAGGAGCCAATTCTGACTGTTCCATTAGATCTTCCTGTCTCTGGCTGCTGGACCATAAACTATAATATTATTTCTCTTTTTCCCTGTTGAAGTACCTAAGTTGTGGTCCGAGGAGTTGTAGAAAACATTATGATTACTGATCCTGTGGGCTGTTGGTGCAATACCTTTCTTTTCCCTGATCTCCTTTTGTTCTTTTATCTTCAGATCACCTCCTACAGCAATGGTCTTCCTTTTTTTTTTTTCTTTTAATTGTGTTTTAGGTGAAAGATTACAGAACAAATTCATTTTCCATTTAATAGTTCATACATTTGTGTGTGTGTGTGACATTGACAATGTAACAGCTCTCTTTCCACTTCCTCCCTGTGGTTACCTGTTTTTCTGTCCTATGCATTTCTGCCCTCTGAGCTTTCCCCCTATGCAAGTGCAGCCCTTCTGATCTCCTATGGTTGATTTTTCTAAGGAGTGTACTTAAGGGTATAATTGTTCACCTCCTGGGCTTACTGTATGGCTGTGAGTTAAGCCATGGGAGTAAGCTCAATTCCAGGCCTTAGGGTGAGTTTCTCTGTTTATACAGCCTTTCTGGCTATCTTGTAACTCTCACAAAATGATTAGGTAGGACTATGCAAATGTAATGTATAAAACTCCTGCCAGAATTGAACAGGGACTATGCAAATAAGATGCTTGTGGCCTACCAAGGTAATTGGTCAGTTTTGCCATCCTGCTAGGCTTATAAGGGGTGATCTCACAGAGGCTGAGGGAAACCTCACTACCATCAAGAAGAACCAGAAGCAGAGCACGTTCTTTGAACTTGGGGTCCCTGTGCAAAGAACCTCCCAGATCTAGGAGAAAGAGAGCTGTAATACCAGAGAGCTGTATCACTGGAGGTGGCAGCAGCATGAAACAGCAGCAGCATGAGATGGCAGTGGCATGAGACAGCAGTGACATGGGACTGGTAGATAGCTGCAGTGGGCTTGCCAACCCACAAGAGGGAGAGAGCTGAGCACCTTCAGGCAGGAGGCTTGCTGGCTAGTGCGGTGACTTTGGGCTGTTACACTCTCCTCAACGGGGCAGAGGCCAAGATTGAAGACTGGTGGTGGGCACAAGTGAGAGTGAGGCCGGCCTGCCTATGAGCGTGGTGGAGAAGGAGCTGAGAGGTTGGAAGCTGTCCCGATTGGTGAACTGTATCCTGTCCCCTAAGTTGTTCCTGTTACTTCCAAATTGATCCTGATCCTGAATTGTAACCTGTCACTTCCCTAATAAACCCCACAATCATGAATATGGTCTGCGAATTCTGTGTGGCCATTGCAATGAATTATCAAATCCATCAGAGAAGTAGAGTTTCATGGGAGAGACAACTGATGTCAGAACTGGTGAAAAGGTTGGAGAGTAGAGGAATGCCTGCCTTCCATCTCATAGGAATCAGCCTTGGGCTGATGTTGATACTGATTCTTTCTCCCCTCCCTTGAAGTTAGAGGATTTCTGCCACCACCATTTTACACACCTGTTCAACTATTCCTCAGCTCCATGGAGATCTGAGGCTTCTTACACATACTATACCATTCATCAACCCATTCCAATCTGGCTTCTGCCTGTTTCCTTCCATTAAAGTAGTAAGGTCAACAATGACCTCCATGTTATTAAATCCAATAAAAAAAATTCTATTTCTTATCTGACTTCGCCTCTCAGCTATATTTGGTGGTGTTGACTGCTTCCTCCTTCCTGAACAGGGACTTCCTGAAGTATCATCTTCCCTTGCCTTCTGTAATACTGAACTTCCTGTTTGTCCCTCCAACCCCTCTGGTGGCTCCTTCTCAGCTTCCTGGCTCAATCTTATCTACCCAACTGTTAAATGCTGCAGTTCTCAAGGTTCAGCTCTATTCCTTTTCTTGTTTTACGTTCTACTCCCTCTACCTAAACCTAGGATCCATAAACTTGATTGGGGAAAAAGAACTTCTCTACTTTCATTGAAATACAGCATTTCTTTCCATTATAGATGTAAGCAAAAAAACACAGTGATATTAGCAGTAAACATGGACTTCTTTACCAATAGAAATCACAGATATTTTCTTACAGCATTACAATTGTTCGGATACTTCAATTATCTTTAACGTTCACCTCATTATGTCAAACTGATGGCAGTTATTAGATCTTGTATTTATTGCACTAATGAAGAAGCACCTATATTACATTTCACAAATTTGGTTTAAAAATTTTGGTAACTGCATCCTATTACCATTTCTTTCCTTTGTAATCATATGTATTTTATTTTATGCATATAAAAATATTATTCTGAGAAAGGAGTCATGGCACACACAAAAAGTGCTAGGAATCGCTACACTAGACAATCCCTCGTGCCCCTGCGGCTTTAATTACCATTTCTACACCAATTATTCACCCAACTTTTCTCTCCAATTATTCACCCAATTTTTCTCTCCAACTCAGGCCTCTCTTGAATTCCAGGCTCACATATCTGTCTCCTTACTTTAGAATCCCAAGTAATGCCTTAAAGTCATTTCTAACTCAACATGTCCAAAACAGAACTCCTATCTTTCTCCCATGTCCGGTCCTTTTCCAATGAAAACTTTCTCCAAAAAATGGCACTGAGAAAGCCAAACCCCTAGGAGTCATACATGAGTCTTTCATCTTCCTTATCCCTGTTCCTAATCCTCACCAAGACTTGTTGATTTCATGTCCTAAACTGTGCTCATATCAGTCCACTTCTCTTCCCAGCATGGAAGTCATTGGTGACCTTACCTGTTTTATTTATTTTCAAAATCTTAGATTTATTTTTCAAAACTTTTTATTGTAATTTGAGCCAAAACATGGAAACAACCTAGATGTCCATCAGCTGAGGAATGGATAACCAAACTATGGTACATACACACAATGGAATACTATGCAATGCTAAAGAATAATGTAGAATCTGCAAAACACCGCATAACGTGGATGTACTTGGAGGATATTATGCTGAGTGAAATAAGTCCGTCACAAAAGGACAAATATTGTATTAGTCCATTATTGTAAAAGTTAAGGAAAGGTTTATCTATTGGAGGAAATTTTCTTTG
>NW_006921779.1:623324-628612 GCF_000298275.1 Orycteropus afer afer | reverse complement strand
GAGGTAACTATGGGGAGGAAGTGGGAAGGAAGCTGTTGCATTGTAAATTTTGGTCAATGACATGAGACAAAGTATATTATGTGAACTGCTGTATGAAAAGTGAATTTACTCTATAAATCTTCACCCAAATCAAAATAAAATTTAAAAAAAAAAACCTTTTTATTGTAATTTGAGTGAGCAGTTATAGAGAAAATCAATTTTCCATTCAATAATTCATACACATTTTGTTTCATATCATTGATTGCAATCCCCTCAATGTAACATCACTCATCCCTCTTCATCCCTTAGTCTCCTTTCCATTTCTCCTTCTTTCCTAACCCTTCCTACCTTCTGAACATTATCTTTGGGCAAATGCTGCCCTTTTGGTCTCAAATAGTGATTGTTCTAAAGAGTGCATATCACTCTAGTGTTACTGTTCACCTTGTAGAACTGTCTATTGTTTGGCTGAAAATTGAGCCACAGGGATAAGTTCAGTTGCAGGTCTAAAGGGTGACTAAGGGCCATAGTCTCAGAGATTCCACCAGTCTCTATTGGACCAGTAAGCCCGGTCTTTTTTATGATTTTGAGTTTTGTTCCACATTTTTCTCTCATGCTATCCAAGACATTCTAATGTAATCTCTTTCAGAGCAGCTGGTAGTGGTAAGCAGACACCATCTAGTTCTTCTAGTCTCAGGGTTGTGGAGGCTGAGGTTCACATGGTCCATTAGGCCTTTGGACTAATTGTTTCCATGTGTCTTTGATTGTTTTCACTCTTCTCTGCTGCACATAGGAGAAGACCAATAGTTGCAGTTTAGATGGTCATTCACAAGCTTTTAAGACCCCAGTTGCTACCACCAAATTATGATGTAGAACATTTTCTTTGTGGCCTATGTTTTGCTAATTGACCTTGATGTCCCCTGAAACTATGGTTCAGAGCCCCCAGTCCCAGTGATTCCTTCCCTCAAGGTTTTCTGTTATGACTAAGAAGTTTTCATAACTTTGCCTGTGCACCCTACTGTATTTATTCATGGATCTATCTGCAGAATATGTAAATCCATATGTAGAAATATCCTTTGTCTAACTTCTATATTTTCGTGGTTATAGTCCCATTCTCTTCCCCACATCTGTTCAGCTTACATGTCTATCTATGTATCCACTTATACATTATTATCACTGTTATTGCAGGGCTATGTATATAATTGTATTTACCTCTGTTGCCTTAACTCTTGTACCTGACCTGTTTTAGTGGAGTGGAAGGGGCAGAAGCCAGATTACCATGGGTTACTGAAAAGGGTAGGAGTTACATAAAAAGATACGGTAAATATAGATAACCTCTTTGAAAATTTTGATCAAAGAATCTGGGAAGATTTTGGAAAATGGTATTCTTCTTGCCTTTCATTCCCAACCCAACTCCAGTCCAGTCATGCTCCTGGGTCAGACAAATAGTAGCACCAGTAAATAGGCAAAGCCTCAGACTTGTTACTTGGCTTTCACAGGGTAAACTATCACAGAAACGCCTCCAGGTAGGGAAATAAAAAGATTTGTGTGTGCTAAGAAGTTTTTTATCGTATTATAGCACTAATACTACAAGGTATGCATCTGGACAGATGACTCTCTTTACTGACCTCCACCCACCTCCACTCTCCTCCAATCTGTTCCAACTGCAGGCAGGAATCTTCAAATATAAATCTGATTATATTTAAACTCTTCAGTTCCCACCCTAAACCCTGAAGTCTTCCCACCACTCTTAGGACAAAGGTAAAAAAATTTATGGTGGCCAGAGGAGTGCGGAAATGATGAGGCCCCTGCCTTCCTCTCCAGAATCTCCTCATTCATGTTTTATACCGCAGTCACTTGGAACTTCTTTTGATTCCTCAAATACACTATGGTCTGTTCTATCACAGGCCTCTGTATATACTGTGTCCTCTGCTTGGGATCTTCCTACCATCTCTTTGTTTGGTTAACTCCTACTTATTTGTCAGCTCTTAGCTCAAATGTCACTTCTTCAGGGAAGACTTCATAGTTCTCCAAGACCTTGATTGTACTCTCATAATACCCCATCTTTTACTCTCATAGTACTTGCCACAGTTTTTAACTATATATGTGTTGTTGTCATCATTTGATTAATGTCTATCTCCTCCAACAGACTGGAAGACCTAGGAGGGCAGGAAGTATGCCTCTTTTCTCACTATAATATCCTTAGCTCTGATAGCATAGTGCTTGACACACAGAAAGTACTCAATAATGTGTGTGTGCACGTGTGTGTGTGTGTGTGTGTGTGTGTGAATGGTTAGTTTGGGGAACTGCAAAGCAAAGCCAGAGACCAGCCCTGTACTGTGGTGACCTCATAAACTGACACTACACTGAGTAACCCTGTGAGAGCTACCCATCTGCCTCCCTCAAGAATCTGTCTGTGGTTGGGCCACTGTCAACTACAACATATATATTGCATATACCACCTACTTGTTTGGTTTCTGAATCATCAGAATCCACCCTCATTCAGCAATGTGGACTATCAGCTTTCAGGGACAAAGAAAACAACCTTGAAATAATTACCATTTATTCATTCTACCAATATTTATTCTGTGTTTACTCCTACTGTATTCCAGGCACTGTGCTGGGGGTGGAGAAACACAGATGAATGAGCTTTAGTTATTATTCTTAAAGAGTTTATGGTTTTAAAGCATAGCCAGATATGTCAATAAATAAATCATAACTTCCTCTTTTAAAATAGTAATACTGCAAGTAGCTCTGGTAGCCTAGTGCCTAAGGCTCTTGACTGCTAACCAGAAGGCTGGCAGTTCAAACCCACCAGCCACTCCTCGGAAGGAAGGCTGGGCAATCTACTTCCGTAGTGATACCACCTTGGAAACTCAAGGAGGGGTTGCTATGAGTTGGGTCCGACTCCATGGCACACATAATAACAACAACAGTATTGCAAGGCATGCTCAAGGTTTTAAAAGATCACAGAGAACAGAATGACTATCAAAGCCCTCAACAAAGCTATAGCTAGAAGTGCTATTTAGAGATGACTGCCCAAGGGACACACTTTACAAACCCTCTATGCTCTAACTATGGACCAGTTTACACTGTAAGAAAGCAGTTTATTTGGACCACATTAAACAAGTCTCTCAAAGAATAACCATCAGTAGGTTGCTTTTTTTATTTTTGTGTTCTTGGCTTTTATTGGACACAAGAAATATCAACATGAACTTTACTTTTGCATTCATTGTTCAAATCTTCTTAGTTGACTTATTATATCATTCTGTATTCCCTAACGAGATCACTGAGAAACTACCTTTAGGATTTAGTGCTACCAAAAAAAAAAACCTAGTCTCTCTCTTTAATGAACTGATTCCTTTCAAATAACACGATCTATTCCACATAGTGTTTTCATTTTTCACCCTGGCAGCCAGGAAGCTCAGAACTAAATTTCAAATTCAGTCACAGTGATATTTAACTCCAGGGTAATCGTGTTCTCCTTTTTCTCTGGACTTAATGTTCTATTTTTAGTTTTCTAGGCTACTGCCTCAGAAACCCAAGGAGGGGTCGCTATGAGTCGGTCGGACTTGACAGCACATAACAACAACAGGCCATTATAAAGGAGCTCTGGTGGCCTAATGCCTAAGGCACTTGACTGCTAACCAGAAGGTTGGTGCTTCAAACCCGCCAGGCACTCCTCAAAAGGAGGGTTGGGCAATCTACTTCCGTAGTAATACTGCCTCAGAAACCCAAGGAGGGGTCACTATGAATTGGTTCTGTCTTGATGGCAGTGAGTTTGGCTTTTTGGTTTAGGCCATTATAAACCTCCTCTTTATCCTTATGAAAACAAATGGGGTAGAATGTACTTAATATTTGATGTACTCAGTTGTTTTAGAATTATTTCTGCCATTTATCAAAGATAAATGCAAAAACACATGGCCTGTGTTTTAATCTTTACAAGAATTTGTAGTAACTGGAGAGGACCCAGGGAAAAGCAACAGAAAAAGAACAAAGGATGGGACTGGGACTGAGGTATTATGTTCATATTCTCCAACTCAAATACAGGGGCACATTGATCAGAGAAATATTGAAGACAGACCCCAAGAGTCATGGTCACTATTTAACATATGCAATTAGTTATAGAAGGAGTTCACCCTTTTGGGGTTATACACCCCTTTGATGGCCCATTGTTAAGACTTGCTCCCCAGTAAAATACAATATAGTTTCTGAAAGTCAAACCCTCCTATCCTATTATTTATTCATCTTTCCAGAATATCAAAAGCATTTTACATATGACACTATGGTAAAGAATTCCGATAACCCTAAGGAAAAACCTGAGCTGCCAGGTGAGATAGGTAGACCGACACATCCTAAGCAATCAGCTGAAGTTTTTAACACTCGAGCAGCACTTTTGAGTGGTTTAAGCCAATGTGGGTTTTTTGTTTTTGTAACTTTTGGGGACCTCTTTGAGAAAGTGATAAAGGGATGAGTCACTATCCAAAAAAATACATCCACAAACGCATTATTTTGCACATTTTATGAGGCTCATTGACTTCCTAAAGCCCATCCTCACGGGTTAAAACTTCCCTGGATGACCTTTAGAATCACCCTCTTTTTCCTCGTGGGGCCAAGAACCTCCTTAAAAGAGGTTTCGGGACTGGTAGACTTACGATCCCCCACAATTTTTCCCCAGGTTCCTCCTGATTTCCCCCCCTCCCCCACGCCCGTGGAGCGCAGGTGCGAAAACCTAAGGGACCAGCCGGCTCAGGAGAGGGGGATGGGACCCTGGGAGAGGAGGAGGAGTGGGTGGGGGCCTCCTCAATGTTGCCTGGTGACCACGCTCTCCTCCCAGACCGTTCCATTTCCTCAGCAGGTGGTACCGTGGGCCGGTGACGGACTTCCCAGGGCAGCCCTCTTCCGGCTTCCCCCCCTTTGCCGGGCGGTGGCGAGGGCCCGTGATATCACAGGAGGCGGGGCCGGCACTGCTGCCGGGTGCTGGAGGCGCCATTGGAGCCGGCTTGGCTCGCGAGCCCCACTGAGGAGGCGGAGGTCGAGCCGCAGTTACCGCCGAGTCAGCTCCCGGTTCTTGGTTCCTAGGCGGCATGGCGTGCGGGGCGACGCTGAAGCGGCCCATGGAGTTCGAGGCGGCGCTGCTTAGCCCCGGCTCCCCGAAGCGGCGGCGCTGTGCCCCTCTTCCCGGCTCCACTCCGGGCCTCAGGTCCCCGGACGCCGAGCCGCCACCGCCGCTGCTTCAGACACAGACCCCACAGCCGACTCTGCAGCAGCCCGCCCCGCCCGGCAGCGAGCGGCGCCTTCCAACTCCCGGT
>NW_006921779.1:614029-623224 GCF_000298275.1 Orycteropus afer afer | reverse complement strand
GGCGGGGGGCGTGGATGCTAGGCCAATTAATTTACGTACCCCTTCTTTGCCTTGAGAAAAGGGAACTGGGGTGCCGCTGGGCCTGGTCGCTTCCGGGGGCGGGAGACATCCGGGAGGGTAGTGGGGCCACAGTTTTAGTTTTCGGTTTTCCTGGATCTGAAGAGCTTAGAGGGCTGGGCCCCAAGGGGAAGATGGGAATATCCCTTGCTGCCCAGGGCCCTCCCTGTCCCCGAAGCCCCACTGCCTCCGCTGCCCGGGCCTGCACTGAATCTCCCTGTAGATCCAGTGGGCCTTGGAAAATTGGATTCTACTCACGAACCAGGCCTTGGGGAGCGGGGGTGGGGCGTATGACTGGGAAGGGGCCTAAATGTATGCAGTTCAGCTCTCTACTTGTGGGGAGACCTGATTTCCACAAGCCTAGGGGCCAAAGGTTGTCGAAGGAAGAATCCGATCTCAGCCTAATCCTTTCGAATGTACTGGCCCTGCTTTATTATTATTAGTAGTAGTAGTAGTAGTAGTATTTTAATTGTATGGTTATTGTCTTGTACTGTATATGACTTAAAATCGGTAGGTCATTACCTAGAAGTTGAGAATCCTTCCATAAACAGAGGCTTTGAAAGTAGGAGTTTATCGATAACAGAGATAATCTCAATAAGAGATTCCACACATTGGCAGGGGAGGAGGAAGAGCTGATGTGACAGCCAAGCCAAGAAACCTAATCGTAGTGCAGGAGTACAGAGGAAAGTGCATCAGCATTAATATTTAGTCATTGTAAAGGGCTTTGGGAAGTCGTTTCTTTGTGAGGTTTTTTCTTTCCCCCTATTTCTCAAGAAAAACTTTGGCATCGCCTTAAAAATAATTCTTTATTCTCCCCTTTCAGTTACCATGCCTTTAGGCGTTATTTCCTTTTTCCTTTTCTATCAACAGTGTTGATTTCAGGCCCTCATTCTTAAATAGATTGCCGGCTATTGCCAGCTAAGCTGGTCTTCCGTGTTCTTACTCACGTTCACCTTTTCTTTATCATGGTGTTCAAAGGATTTATCAACTATAACCCTGTCTTGCCTCGTCAGTTTTAGTTCTTTCCTCAAACTATTTCTCTGCTTTCCCCCCACCCAAGACCCACATTGTGTTTATATCCTCATCTTCCATCATGATGTTTTACCCTTCCCTTTGCTAATCCAAACAGTCACTTCTTCAAGTCTCCCGTCCACTACCTGATTAACCCTGCCGCGGAAGGATCTCTGTTCTACTTTCAAATTCCCTGACCACCTAATGTTATATACCCTTAGAGTGCATTATGTACAGAATGAAATAACATTTGTGAGAAGTCTTTGTAAAGAGCCCTTCAAAAGTAGGGGGTAGGTGAGGGACGGCGACTGGGAGTACATGCACATCCATATATAATTACAGTTGTGCATTTGTATAGAGATATTTGTACATGTTGCATATAGATTCATATGTATAATAGAGCACATGCAGGCACAGTTATGGAAACTTCTTAGACATAGCCAAACACCTTGTAGTACTGAGTTATTGGTCTTGCAGTCTAAGGACCATAATCTAAGGGGACATCTAGGTCAATTGGCATAACATGGTTCATAATGTTCTACATCCTAGTTTGGCCAGTAGTGTTTGGGGTCCTAAAAGCTTGCAAGCAGTCTTCTAAGTTACAGCTATTGATATCGTCCCATCTGGACCAAAGGAGAGGGAACGAAACTGGACTCAAGGAAGTAATTAGTCCACAGAACTACAGCCTCCTCTAGCTTGAGACCAGAAGAACTAGATGGTGCCTAGCTACCACTACCAACTTCTCTGACTAGGGACACAATAGAAGGGCTCATTTAGAATGGAAAAAATACACAACAAAACTCAAATTCATTTAAAAAAAAAAAAAAAAGACCAGATTTACTGGACTAGTAGAGACTTGAGGAACCCCCGAGATACCCTTTTAACCTGGAACTGAAACCACTCACAGCAGTCACCTTTCAGCCAAATAAAAGATTGGCCTGTAAAATAAACTCTAGCACTCATGAGGAATGTGCTCCTTAGAACAGTCAACTACTTGAGACCAAAGGGGCAACATTTGCCCAAAAGCAAAATGAGAAGGCAAGGAGGAAGGGCAGGGAAAATGGATAGACTGAAACCGGGAAGGCAGAGTAGAAATGGTGAGAGTCCTGAAATGGTGAGTCTGACTGGGGATAGCAACCAGTGCCATGGAACAATCAGTGTATAAATAGTTGAATTTAGTTTCCTAACTAAATGACCTAAAACACAGTAAAATGTTCCAAAAAAAAAAGTAGAGGGACATACATAGGTGTATTCACTTACAGTGACACTTTATAGTGCTCCTACAAATGTCCAAGAATAGCCACATAATCTTTCTGGATTTCTTTTCTGCAAAATGTGACTAATGCCCTACCTATTTATTGTTGAGGACCAATTGAGATACATGGAAAAAGCATTTTGAAAAGCATAAGGTGATGGGTTTTATGTAAATGCCGTTTCTTCCAATACTGTTCTCTAGATTGATTCCATTGTAGCTCACATAACAATGTGGATTTGAAAACCTCAATGTGAGAAGTGTTCTAATTTAAATTTTTAGATAGATTCATGCAAGCTAGTCTCTTAGCTGTTTTGTGTTTAAATATTTTATTTAAAATAAAATATTTCTTTGTAAAGATTGATCAATTATATTTCTTAATGCTTATTGGAATATAGTTCTGTCATGAAAAAGTATAAAGCATTAGATTCGTTATTTGATGCTTTGGCTTAAGTGAAAGGTGCCAGAAATCTTTGTATTCAAAAAGAAAAATCAACTGGGGGGCGGGGGATGTTAGTTGCTATATAACTAGGAAGAATAAAGCAAACTAAAGGAAAAGTGAATTAAAACAGTAACTTCATTTTATACACCTCAGGGTTGTAACGTTCTTTCCAGATGATGGAGAAGTTATATTTTCACTTCACTTTAAAAAAAAAGATGCTGTGTCGTTTAACAATTTGATGGAAAAGGCCTATAAAATTAAGGCTTTTTATCCCTTAAATTTTTATTGAGTGACAGGTGGATACTAGGCATAGAAGGGTGATGCTCACTTCAGGGAGGTATTTAAATGTGAATTGAGTCTAAATGAAAAGCAATTTGTCATGACTTGGAGGTTGGGGAATAACTTCTAGGTTGAAGTAGCTGGGTCTTGAATGATGTGGAGGGAGAGGCATAGCCCCATTTCAGGCTCAAGGAAACTACTTGAGCAAAGGCTGGAAACCCAAAATTTAAGGAAGGAATAGTTTAAGGTAACTGGGTTGTAGTGGGAGATGAAACTGGAAAAAAAAAAATTGGGGCCTATATCTTAGAAGGCGTTGAACATGTTCAAGGATTTGAATTTTGGTCTAGCAGCTAGGAGCCATTGTATAGTTTTGAAGAATTGGTTTTAGCCTAACATAAATAACCTGAAAGTACAACTCCTAGTTTTCTCTGTGGATTCTATATTTAGATTCTTGCACTTATTACTAGTCCTTCTACCAGCCCCAAGTTATATCTTTCCATTTGTTCACTTGGCCAAGAGGAGGCAGTTACAGGTTTATCAAAGACCTTCTGTTCTCACAAGTATTGTATTCATTCTTGTCCTTTCTTGTTTCATGCCTTTGTAGTTCTTTAGATTTTTGTATTGAATCTGGCAAGTATTTGCTTGGAGAATAGTACATTTTAAAGATGAAGTGATGACTTCATAAAGTCAAGTCTTTAAAATATGGACTTCATAGCACAGTTTTCTAACCCTACATTGTTCCAGCGTTTAGGCTGAGAGTTACCAGGTTCAGATATATGTGGAGCTGCTTTGAGTTCATTCAGTTCCTGGGCTGTACCTCCCTTTTTATGGCAGTATTATTATTGTTGTTGTTGTTGTTATATGCCGTCGAGTTAGACCCGACTCATAGTGACCCCTCCTTGGGCTTCTGAGGCGGTATCACTACGGAAGTAGATTGCCCTGTCTTCCTTCCGAGGAGTGGCTGGTGAATTTGAACCGCCAGCCTGCTGGTTAGCAGTCAAGTGCCTTAGGCACTACGCTCCCAGAGCAATGTTAGTATCTTTAATTTTGATCCTCACAGCTTTATTAAGTAGTCATTTAACATTTATATTGAAGAACTAGGCTAAAGATGGTGAATGATTCCCCAAGATCATGATAATACAGCTAATAAGTTGCAAGGTGGCATTATTAATACCTCTCCCATTTAAATAGTAATAATAGGGCTATAGCAAAGTATACACTAAAATAATGTGATTTTGGAGGAGAGGTGATGTAATTTTCTGGGCTTTATTTTTCATAAGGAGGAAACCAAAACCAAACTCACTGCCTTTAAGTCAGCTTAACTCATAGCAACCCCTCCTTGGGTTTCCAAGGCAGTTACCTTTATGGAAGTAGATTGCCAATCTTCCTTCTGAGGAGTGGTTGGTGGGTTTGAACTGCCAGCTTTCTGGTTAGCAGTCAAATGCCTTAGGCACTCCGCCACCAGAGTTCCCCATAAGGAGGAAAGTGAATATATATTATACCACAAAAATGGAAAATTTGGAAACCTCATCCTTCTATATTGTATGTTGTATCTAGGGATACACTCAAGGTGTGATTTGTGTGTTCTTGACTCCCTTTGGAGCTGTGGTGGCTCAGTGTATGAGGCATTTGGCTGCTGCCAAGGGGCAGGGAGGCCGCATCTTCTGACCTCCTCTAACCCACAAGAGGACAGAATCACTGTCAGTAGCCCAGGGCCTATCCCTGCGAGGCCAGATATGCTGCCTCCCTCCAGCCCTTTCATCAACCCTGACACCAACTGTTTCTCCCACAGCACCCACTACCTCTGTGCTGGGTTCGATAATTCAGTGCAGTGGCCACACACAACTCACAGATTATGAGGTTTGTTAGGGAAGCAACAGGCTACAGTTCAAGTTCAAGAATAACGCTCAGTCTCTCTCAGCCAGCCGTCTCTCAGCCAACAGTCTCTCTCCCAGCAGTGCGTGTCTCTTGGTGTCTCTTTCTCAGGAGTGCATTTCTCTCAGCAGCATGTCTTTCTCAGCCAGCAGTCAGAGAGACTTCTACAGCCTCTAGGATGGCTCCGTTTGAGTCTGGCAGAGTGGCAAACTGACCAATCCCAACATCAGAATTCTATATACCCGAGAGAGAGTGAACTTCCCAGAAAATTACTTTGTGCTGCTCCCAACAGAAATACCCTAGGTGGATAACTTTAACAATCAGGAGCTACTCAGTTGCTCACACCAAATTCCACCATGGAGTTTACAAAGACTTATGGCTAGAAAAGCCATACCAGGTAATTTACTACACTGCAGCTGGTAATCAGGTCAGTAGTTTAAACCCACCAGCTGCTCCATGGGAGGAAAATGGGGCAAGCTACTTCCATAAAGATTTACAACCTTAGAAAGCCAATGGGGGTCGCTATAAGTGGGTATCGACTCAATGACAGTGGGTTGGTGTTTTTTTTGTTGTTTGTTTGTTTGTTTTTTGGTTTCCACTTTCCTTAAACAATGTTAGCAAATTTATTTTGTTCATACCTTGACTTAGAAATCTGGATCCTTCCAAATACTGCCTCTTACAGGATCAAGAAATTATTTTCTAAGCCCTGGCCATCAATTCCAAGCAGCAAATCTCAGATCCTCCCCTGGTTGGTGTCCAGGCTATGAACATAATGGTTCTTGTTGTCCTTTGCCCCTGGAATGGACAAGAGCAGTTTCATTATCAGAAGGTCTATAGGTGGTAAGAAACTGACACCTAATGCCCCAATTTATGAAATTGTAAAACTTGAAGGACATTTAAAGTAGCTCCCTATTAGGTAAAGGGCAGTTTTTGCTGTAAACTGTATTAGTTAATCCAGCAAATGGCAGATCTGGTCTTCATTGCCATAGGAATATAAATAGTGCCTAAGGCACTTGACTGCTAACCAGAAGGCTGGAAGTTCAAACCCACCAGCCACTCCTTGGAAGGAAGGTTAGGCCATCTACTTCTGTAGTGATACCACCTCAGAAACCCAAGGACAGGTCGCTATGAGTCAGGTCCAACTTGACGGCACATAACAACAGCAACAATATGGGAGGCTTATGCCAAAATAGCTTCTTTCTCTGCATTGTTGGGAGCTCTGGTAGCATAGTTCCTAAGGCACTTGACTGCTAACCAGAAGGCTGGCAGTTCAAACCCACCAACCACTCCTCAGAAGGAAGGTTGGGCAATCCTACTTCCGTAGTGATACTGCCTCGGAAACCTAAGGGAGGGGTCGCTATGAGTCGGGGCCAACTCGACGGCACATAACAACAACAACAACTCTGCATTTTTGAAATAAAGGCATTAAGAGGGCACACTGTCTTGGGACTACAGGAGGAGTGTTTTATTCAGAATAAACATTTTTCTTGTTAATATTTATAACTAGAAGGAGGGAGAAGATTGAGACTTGCATAGTAGCATGAGTATCTGAAGTCTAGTCAAAAGACCTTTCTTCTCCCATTTCTGAAGGAGGCTTGAAGGAATGACAATAGGAATGCTCAAGTTTATTTCTTTTTTATTAGAGCAAATTTTCCAGAACATAAAGCAAGAATATAGTCGTTATCAGAGGTGGAGACATTTAGAGGTTGTTCTAAATCAGAGTGACGCTTGTGCTTCAGAAAGTCAGCCTCACTCCTCAGCACTCACAGCACCTAGTTCTCCAGGTAAGTATGTTTTGATGTGCAGAATCCATTTAAGAGTTTGTAAATGGTATTTAATAATGATTTCCTAACAAATGTTGTCTTAAATAATAAAGTTGGTGAAGTATATGCATTGTATTATCTGTTATACATACCTTTAAAATGGTAGAGTCTTGAAATTGGAAAAAAAAAAATCTTAGCTTGATTTGGTTGGACTTCTATCCAATGCAAGAGTACCTCTATAACTGCACTGTTTTAATACTGAAGCCACATGTGTCTATTTTAAAGGTATGGACACTGGGAAGAGGTACCTATGGGGAGGAAGTGGGAGGGGAGCTGTTGCATTGTGGTAAACTGTGGTCAATGTCATGAGACAAAGAGTATGTGAACTGCTGTATGGAAAGTGAATTTGCTCTGTAAATCTTCACCCAAATCACAATAAAAGCAAATAAAATTTTAAATTCAGTTTGTCTAGTCACCGTAGTCACATTTTAAGTGATCAGTAACCACATATGGCTGTCATTTTGGACAGTGCAGATACAGAACATTTCCATCATTGCGGAAAGTTTTGTTGAACAGCATTGCTCTATGACTTCATTGATACTTGGTCAGAGAGGATGTGCTCAAATATAGAATCTCAGGATTGGAGGGAATCTTCATGGTCTCACAGTTCAGTTACCAGTCTTGTCTGCCATATTTCTGTCAAATAGCCAACAGGCCAGTGCTCGAACATCTCCAGTGTTTGTTTCCTCACAGAGTACTCTACAGTTGTAAGAGCTAAAAGTTGTTTACCTAGATTCAAAATTGTCTTCTCATAACCTGAAGGTCCTGGCTCTTAGTCTTGCACATGAATGAGTCATTGGGCTTAGGGGCTTAAGACCACAGTCTTGGGGGACAGCTAAGGCAATTGGCATAACATAGTTCACAAGGACAGTGTTCTACACCCTACTGTGGTGAATAGCAGCTGGAGTCTTAAAAGCTAGTGAGTCCCCATCTAAGATGCAAATGTTGGTATCCCCCATCTGGAGGAAAGAAGAATGAAGAAAATCAAAGACTCAAGGAAACAGTTAGTTCAAAGGACTAATGGACCACACAGACTCTCCCTTGAGACCAGAAAAACTAGATGGTGCTTGGCTTCTACTACCAACCACTCTGATCAGGACCACAAAAGGTCCTTGTTAGAATGAGAAAAATACAGAACAAAATTCAGAATTATAAAATAGATCAGACTTACTGGCCTAACAGACTGGTGGGACCCCTGAGACTGTGACCCTTGGACACCCTTCAAACTTAGAACTGAACCCACCCTCTGGGATCGCTTTGCAGCCAAACAACAGACAGGCCTATAAACAGTGACACTCATGAGGAACTTAGTCCTGAGAATAATCAACCATATGAGACCAAAAGGGCAACATTTGCCCAAAACAAAGCTCAGAAGACAGGAAGGGACACGGAAGAAGGACAAATGGAAACGGGGAACCCAAGGAGGAAGCAGGAAGAGTCCTGTTACATTGAGGGAAGTGCAGCTAATGTTTACAAAACAAAATGAGTATAAATTTTTGAATGGAAAACTAATTTGCTCTGTAAACATTCATCCAAACCATAAAAAAACTTAACAGCTAGCAAATCTCTCCTTAATGTTCTCTTGAATTTCAGTGATAAATTTTGGGAGTAATTGAGTATGTTATGGGTAGAGAAGCAATCACAAATAATGACTGACTAGATGTTTTGGGCAGATTTTATATATAAGGAAAAAATACTACTTTTGTTAGTTTAAGTAGGAAATTATTTGTTTCAGGGTGGTAAATGGCATACAGACTGACTAAGGAGGTGAAAAAAAACAGATTCTAGGCTGAGCTTTAAGGAACACCTAGAACTAGCCTACCACCAGAGCTGTTGCTCCTGTCATGATCAGGAAGCCACCTGTAGAATCTACTGTTCCAGTTGCCAGCTCCAGAACCAAGCTGCAGCTCTTCTAGCCTTACCACTAAAATAGATGGTCTGGTGCCTTCCTATCTTCCCCCTTGTCTCACTTCTGAGTTTAGGTTTAGGTCTTTTGTGAGTGAATTGGATTGGCAAAATCCAGTCACACCTACAAAGGAGTCTGAAAAACTAGTTTTGATTTTTTCCAGACTCCTGGGAAAGGGGCCCTAGAAGCATGGTAGAATTGTTGTTTAGGTGATGCGATTCATAGTGTCCTCCGTGTAAGTTCTGATTTTAGTGTTAGATTTACCTGTTTCCTAGCATCCCCTGGATAATTTGGTTTCTGTCTTTACTATTTTATGAGTATGTCAGTCTTACCAACCTAGATTCAGAAGGGATCAAGGATGAGATGTGTGGTGCCTAAAGTCTTTCATTCATACTTCAAAAAGAAAGTTCCTTGTGCCTGAACTTTAACTTAATTTGTTACCTTAAGAGTCAATGACTTTTTGCTTGGTCACAGCCAGCTACCCAGAGGGACTGAGTAGTTGATCCTGCGGGCTTGGGACCATAGTCGCAGGGGACATCAAGCTCAATTG
>NW_006921779.1:607628-613348 GCF_000298275.1 Orycteropus afer afer | reverse complement strand
CTCTGTAAATCTTCACCCAAATCCTAAAAAAAAAAAAAAAAAGTCAATGACTTTGCTGACAGTTTTTTATACTGGACAAGTCATTGGTCTCCTGAGCTTTAAACTCCCCACTTCTTATCTGAATCACCTATGGAGCTTAAATAAAAGATTCTGAAGCCCTACAACAAAACTAACTCAGAATGTGCATCTTTTCTTTTATTATTGAAGAGATAATGATAATGCACCTCCTTGGTTAAACATAGGTCTAGATGATCTTCAAAGGTCTAAGTAGCTTACATATGCTGTGAATATACTTTTGCTAATCCAGAATACTTTATATCTGCTTTAAACTTTTTATTCTTGCCCTTTACCAAATGAGAATAGTGTGTGGACCCAAATTGTTATAACATCAGAATTATTTTATCTGTATGCAGATCAGCTAGTAGAGACAGGATTTTGTAAAAAGTATTCCATGCAAAGTAGTGACAAATACCATTTTTCTAAGTAATCTTTATATCCTGTGGAATGTTTGCATAAAGTTCTTCATTTGAACTAGAATGTGTTATGTAAACTAGCATTATCTTTTGGTTAGGTTCTTCCTGGATGAAGAAGGACCAGCCCACCTTTACCCTTCGACAAGTTGGAATAATATGTGAGCGTCTCTTAAAAGACTATGAAGATAAAATTCGGGAGGAGTATGAGCAAATCCTCAATACCAAACTAGCAGGTAGGACAAGGCAATGGCTATGCCGTTGTTAAATAGCATTCAGTAAGAATTAACCCCAGTTAAGTAAATGATAACTTAGAAGAAGAGTAGGGCTTCATGCAAGAGGGCTTTATAAATTGTGAATATTGAAGGTGCTCTTTTTGAAGATTGTAATATTACATTACATGGAAGGAATTTCCATTTCCATTTCTGAAATGAGATAAACCAAGTTTTTCTTACGAGAATTCTCCATATTACTAAACTCATTCAGTGGCTCATTTGGGCCAGCTGGTGGGTAAACAGGTGGCTGGGATGGTGCTAACTTACCAACAGGTGGCTAGGAGGAGTGGCGTCAACATAGTCAAATTTCCTGGTGGGAGTCTTTATGGATGTGGGAGGTCAGGCATCCTATGAATATGGAAGTACAATACAGTAAAGAAAGGAAAGCCCAGGTCAGGCTAGAACAAAGGGCATGATTAGCGATGGCAGATTAGTTTAGAGCTTTATATGAAAAGAAGGGATCTGAATTAGGAATGTGAAATAATACCTATTTATTGAGAGAGGGCCATATTGTGATCAAAGAGACTTTAGGCAGCTACTTCTTCCTATAACAGTATTGTTTCCTCCTTTGGTGACCCCCAAAAAATGGCTCTGCAGAATGTTAATATATCAGTTTAAAATTTGAACTGTTGGGTTAAACAAAGTTAAACAGGTTTATTTACAGTAGAACTCCTTTGATCCTTTAATATTCTAATAATGTATATTACAAGAAGAAGTTCTAATTTATTTACTCCCATCTCCCACCTCAAAATTGTCTAGACCAGTGGGGTCTAAGTCACTTCTCTGGTCAGTTACTAGACTGCCTTCTACTTTTCTACTGAGTTTTCCCTCAGTGTTTCTTCTATACAACTTAATACAATTAAAAGGTATAAAATTTTCTTTAGCTTTCTGGCCATTCTACCTCTTCTACTCAGGTTTTTCACTCAGTGTCTGCTTTGAAATTTGTGAGAAAGTTCAGAAAAAACTTCAAAACTTAATGCCCAGAGGTGATTTGGTCATATTTGCTGGCCTATAGTAGTAAGTAGGAGCTCTGGTGGCATAGTACCTAAGGCAATTTGACTGCTAACCAGAAGGCTGGCAGTCCAAACCCACTCCTCGGGAGAAGATTGGGCAATCTACTTCCGTAGTGATACCGCCTCAGAAACCAAGGAGGGGTGTCGCTATGAATCAGACCTGACGACAATGAGTTTGGTTTGGTATAGTAGTAAGTATACATGTCTGTCTTAGGAGGCCACTTGTAAGGAATGGTGTTAAAGCAGAAGAAAGGCTATTATTAGAAGGATGTTATATTTTATGTGATTGTTGACCAAATCTAGAAGGCAGGGATTTGGCTCTGGGATCTAAGAGGAAGAAGCAGATCTCAAAGTGGCCTTTGTAAGGAGGGTCTGAGAGGATAGAGAATTCAGACTGGGAAGCTGAATGTGACCCTGACGCTTGGTTCTTAAAAAACTGGGAAAGCCTTTCTGTGGATAGTATTTCCTGTCTTTCCCCTCGCAGAACAATATGAATCTTTTGTGAAATTCACACATGATCAGATTATGCGACGATATGGGACAAGGCCAACAAGCTGTAAGTACTGCCAAATTTTGCTTTGTATTTTCTAAGCCCTAAGAGCAAGTTTTTGACAGAGTATCCAGTCTGTTAACAGCAAAAGGCCTCTATGATATGAAAGACCAGCCAACTAACATTGAAAACATATATGTGTGTGTCCAGCACTGTGCTAGACCCTTTAAATTTTCACTGAAGTTTATTTAATTCTCAGAGTAACCTGATGAGGGAGGAGGAACTGTTACTAGCCCCATTTTGCGGGTAATGATAGCATTGAAAATTTGCCAAACTCATACAGCTAGTGGTTCAGCTAGGATTAAAACCTAGAAAGTCCAACTCTTTATTTATCACTTGCCTTTCTTCTAGAACGGTGGTTCTGTAGTTAATTTATAAAAAGTGATTCCTTAAGGTGGCTTATCAGGTATATGGTCAAGATTTCTTGATTCTAAATATCTTGCAACTACCAGTTACTCAAAGCATAAATTATAAGCAGCTGTATATCAAAACTGTGAGCCTGGGTCAGATTTCATAAACTGTTGAGATTTAATACCTTTATGGTAATGACTAAATCCTCTATACTGTGTTTAATCACATTCACTATTAGTTAATGTAAAAAGAGTGACGTTACATTTTTTTTTGTATTCTCACCCTCTTTTTTTTTTTTAATTCCTAATTCTTTATAGATGTGTCCTGAGGCTTTCTTGCATATCTGGGTACCAGGTTTAACCTCAAGAGATGGCTGCTGTACACTTTTTGCAACTGGTTTGATATCACATTTCAACTCCAACTTTGCATCCTGAGAACACTTAAACGTTTCTGCGGGTCCATTTTTATACAACTTGAAAGACCTTGAAACTTTCTGGTTGCCACAAGCATATATTTCTTTTCTGCTCATCCAATAAACGACTGTGCCCTACTGTGATAGATTTTCCAAACAAAATACCTGGAGCAGCAGTTTAGCAAAATATGCCTTCAGTGGCACTCAACAAATGGAGTTTCCCCAAGCACAGTTCTGTAAGAAGTGTGTGTGAGAATGTTTGTATATGTGTGTATGTGTATTTTAAGTTATTATTTGTATTGTGCAAATTTTTTGATCTTGGGGATTCTGGCTGTGAATTTGATGCACGACAATTATTATGGTTAAAAACATTTGCTTGGTCTACAGAAGATCATTAATGTTTTGTGACCATATAAGTTGTAACAGTGGATTGTTTTATGTATAGGTATTATTGTTAAATACAGGGGACTGTTTCCAGGCACAGAATATGAATCATAAGTTAGAATGGAAGTTAGATGTGATTATGATGACTTAGCGAAAGTCTGCGGTCCTAGGTCTGCAATACGTGTGGTGAGGAATTAGAACAAACTGGACATGGGCCGTTTGACACATGGACTGCCTAGCCGTGTTACAAAAATTCTTTGACTCCAAGCCTTAAAATACCCACATGGAGTCTGCGCTCACCTCATTCACACAATCAGAGAGCTCCTTGGACACTGAACCTCCAAGGGGAAAAGATCTCCCCTAGAGCAAGAGCATCAGGGTTTGCTTGGGAGCATAGCGTAGGTGAGCACAGGACTGGACCAGGCCCCAGCAGCACTGCTACTTGGGAGGAGCCCCTTCACCTTTGTACCAGTCATTACCAATAGAATTTGAATCCTTTGGTCAGGTTCCCTCAAATTCTTTTCAGAAATGTCCATGTTCAACTGCTTGAGCTTTGTTTTGGCAACAACCTGCCCGAAGTTGCTTACGGGCTGTTCTTCACCTTGTATCTAAGGCTGAGGAACAGAAAGTAGCCTCTGTTTTGAGGAGGTGGATGTTATGTATACATTTATTTTTTACTGTGACTTGTTCAGGACCACATTTTACAGAATGCCTTGTTTCATTTATTATTATTTCTGGAAAGGAAAGTTCTATTAAAATTGTTTTAGTTTTAACATAGACTAGTGTTTTTTTGTTTTGTTTTGTTTTTTTAATTAGGATTTATTTTGAAATATTGTGAGTTTAATTCAAATGCATACCAATACCTTCCAAAGTAAGGTAATATTCAGAGACAGTTCAGATGGCTTAGAGAAATACTCTGGAATATTCACATTCGAAGATTCCTTATTAATGAATGTCTTTGACTTAAATCTAACCAAAAACTGCAACATTATTCTTTGTACATGTTCATTATAATAGTGTTAACAAACTTAGTTGCAAACAAATAAAATACTTAAGCTATTTGTTTACCTTGCCTTTTTACTATAGTGATTGTTATTTCAAAGAATTTCTGTGAAGCTGTTATAACTGTTTCCCCAGTTCAACATTACATTGAAGATTTACAGACCTTCTTAAAGCCCACCAGTGAAAGAATGAATTTACTTCATATCTGATAGACGATTTATTTCATCTCTTCTTTTTCCAGGGTAGTCACTTGTTCCTGGAAGAGAGGAACATAGCAATGGATGCAATAGGAATAGTCATGCAGTGGGATAATCACACCAAAAGAAGGGAAGGGCAGCTATGGGGAACATCAAGAGGCTTGAAAGCTGGATCAGGAGTGGGGAGCACTGCAGTCTCCTTGTTCCTGAATCAGTGTCATCTGCTCACTCACTATTGCAGGTGTCATCCCCATTCCTATTAAATTACTTCTGGCTGGGAAGTAGAATGGGTTTCTAAAAGGAAAACTGCAACCAGAATTGTTGGGCTGTTGAATTATAATATGGGACCACAGGATAGTAAGTACAGTACCTTGGCTAGAGGTTGGAATCTCCTCTAAAGTGACCAGACATTTGTTTTATTTCACAGGATAGAAAATGGGGACCTGGACGATAGGCCTTAGACTGGCAAAAGAAGTCATTTTCTTCCTAGACTTTGGTTTCTAGGGGTTAATCTTACAGCCCCTCCCAGGTGGAGAACTGTCTTTATCACCAAGGCCTAGGTGATCTCAGAATGGCCATGACTAGTGAGCTAATTCAAAAGTCTCTATTTTCATTTCCTTTTTATCTCTTTAGTAAAGTCTTAAGCTTAAGGGAACTAAAAGGAATAAGTTTATATACCTGGATCAGGGAAGTAAAGAGAAGATGAAAACTCTTGAGGCAGTGATAATTGATGAAAAAAGCCAAAGATGAGGAAATTGAAGATTTTTATCAACTTCTGTAGTCTGAAATTGACTGAACATGCAATCAGGATGTGTTAATTATCACTGGTGATTGGAATGCAAAAGTTGGAAACAGAGAAGAATCACCAGTGGTTGGAAAATTTGGCCTTGGTGACAGAAATAATGCTGGAACTTGCATGATAGAATTTTGCAAGACCAGTGACTTGTTCATTGCAAACACCTGCTTTCAACAACACAGATGGCGGCTCTACACGTGGACTTCACCAGATGGAACACACAGGAATCAGATTGACTACATCTGTGGCAAGAGGCAGTGGAAAAGCTCA
>NW_006921779.1:590662-607405 GCF_000298275.1 Orycteropus afer afer | reverse complement strand
CACTAAAAAGATGAGAAAAGAAGAGAAGACCAAAATGGATGACAGAAGAGACTCTGAAACTTACCCTTGAGCAGAGAATAGCTAAAGCCAATGGAAGAAATGACAAGATAAAAGAGCTGAATAGAAGATTTCAAAGAGCAGCTTGAGCAGACAAAACCAATTACTGTAATGAAATGAGCAAAGACCTGGAGTCTGAAAACCAAAAGGGAAGAACACACTTGGCATTTCTCAAGATGAAAGAATTGAAGAAAAAATTTAAACCTCGAGTTGCAGTATTGAGAGATTCTGTGGGCAAAATATTGAATGATGCAGGAAATATCAAGAGAAGATGGCAGGAATACACAGAATCACTGTACCAAAAAGAACTGGTCGATCTTCATCCATTTCAGGAAGTGGCATATCATCTAGAACCAATGGTACTGAAAGAGGAAGTCAAAGCTGCAATGAAAGAATTGGTGAAGAACAAGGCTCCAGGAATTGATAGAATACCCATTGAGATATTTCAGCAAATGGATGCCCCATTGGAGGCACTCACTCGATTATGCCAAGAGATTTGGAAGACAGCTACCTGGCCAACGGACTGGAAGAGATCCACATTTGTACCCATTCCAAAGAAAAGTGATCCCACAGATTGTGGAAATTATAGAACAATATCATTAATATCACACTCAAGGAAGATCTTACTGAAGATGATTCAAAAACGTTTGCAGCAATATATTGACAGAGAACTTCCAGAGGTGCGAGCTGGATTCAGAAGAGGACGTGGAACAAGGGATATCATAGATGTTGTCAGATGGATCTTGGCTCAAGGCAAAGAATGCCAGAAAGATGTTTACTTGTGTTTTATTGACTATGCAAAGGCATTTGATTGTGTGGATCATGACAAATTATGGATAACATTGAGAAGAATGTGAATTCCCTAACACTTTATTGTACTCATGAAGAGCTTGTACCTTGACCAGGAGGCTGTCATTCAAACAGAACAAGGGGACACTACATGATTTAAAATCAGGAAGGGAGTGTGTCAGGGTTGTATCCTTTCTCCATACTTATTCAATCTATATGCTGAGCAAATAATCCGAGAAGCTGGACTATATGAAGAAAAACGTAGCATCAGGATTGGAGGAAGAATCATTAACAACCTGAGATACTCAGATGATACAGCTTTGCTTGCTGAAAGTGAGAATGACTTGAGGCACTTACTGATGAAGGTTGGAGAATACAGTATGCAACATGGATTATGTCTCAATATAAAGAAAACAAAAATCCTCACAACTGGACCAATGAGCAGCATCACAATAAATGGAAAGAAGAGTGAGGCTGTCAAAAATTCACGTTGCTTGGTTCTACAATCAATGCCAATGGAACCAGTAGTCAGGACATTAGACAACTTGTAACATTGGGAAAGTCAACCACAAATGAACTGTTTCAAGTGCTGAGGAGCGAGGATGCCTCCTTGGGCACTGAGGTGTGCCTGACACAAGCCATGATATTTCCAATCACCTCGTATGCATGTGAGAGCTGGACAATGAATAAGGAAGACCGAAGAAGATTTGATGCTTTTGAGTTGTGGTGCTGACGAAGAATGCTGAAAGTACCATGGACTGCTAAAAGAACTAACAGATCTGTCCTGGAGGAAGTGCAGCCAGAATGCTCCTTGGAAGCAAGAATGGCCAGACTTCGTTTCACCTATTTTGGTCATGTTGTCAGAAGGATGACTGCTTGGTCATCAGGATGTCAGAAGGATGACTGCCTGGAGAAGGATGTCATGCTTGGTTGGGTAGAGGGTCGATGAAAGAGGGGAGGCCTTCAACGAGATGGATTGACACAGTGGCTGCGATGATGGGCTCAGGCATAGCAGGGATTGTGGAGCTGGTGTGGGATCGGGCAGTGTGTTCATTCTGCTATGCATGGGGTCACTATGAGTCAGAAACGACGGCACCTGACAACAACAACAACAACATACTATAGCATTAATATACATGCTATACATTGATACACATTTGAAAAGGGCAAACACTGTTTATTGTGGATCGGTGGACCACTTGCCCTAATTTGCCATTCCCAAGGAAGTTACACCTCAGGTTGAATCACTAGTCTATATGAAAAAATCCTCTGCTTATAAATGAAAACTGAGTGCTAAATTGAGTATTTTACAGAAAAAGTTAATGAACAACTTTTGTTTTTCTAGATTTTTTTTTTTTTTTTGGTGATTTGGGTAAAAGTTTATAGAGTAAATTGGTAAATACATACACACTTTGTTTTGTGACATTCATTGCAGTCCCCACAATGTAACAATACTCTTCCCATTTCTTCCCTGGGTTTATCATTTCCCTTTGTCCTTCTTTCCTGTCCCTTCCTGCCTTCTTAGCTTTATCCCTGGGCCAGTGCTGCCCTTTTGTGCTCATATGGTTGATTGTTCTAATGAGTGCATACTTCCCTAGTATTACTGTTCACCTTATAAAACCAAACTCACTGCCGTTGAGTCGGATCCAACTTACAGAAACCCTTCCTTGAGTTTCTGAAGCAGTATCTCTGTGGAAATAGATTGCCCAGTCTTTCCTTCCAAGGAGTGCCTGATAGGTTTGAACCGCTAGCCTTCTGGTTAGCAGTCAAAGGCCTTAGGCACTATGCTGCCAGAGCTCCCATATAGGCCTGTATTATTTGGCTGAAAGTTGAGCCATGGGAGTTGAATTCAGTTCCAGGCTTGACAGATGTCTAAAGACTACAGTCTCGGAGGTTATACCAGCTTTCATCAGACCAGTAAGTCTGGTCTTTTTTTGCTTTTTGGGTTTTGTTCCACATTTTCTCCATTCTATCTGGGACTTCTTACTGTGATCCCTTTCAGAGTGGTGAGCAGTGGTAGCTGAATATCTAGTTCTGGTCTCGGGATCATGGAGGCTTGAGTTCACATGGTCCATTAGTCCTCTGGATCATTGTTTACTTGCATGTTTGATTTTCTTCACTCTTTGCTCTGGACAAGGAGAGACCAATAACTACACCTTAGATGGCTTTTCACAAGTTTTTAAGACCTTAGTCACTGCTCACCATAGTAGGATGTAGAACATTGTCTTTGTGGACTATGTTATGCCAGTTGACTTTAGTGTTCCCCAAGACTATAGTCCTGAGTCCCCAAGCCCAGTGACTCATTCCCTCAAGGTGTTTCATTATGACTAAGAAATCTTCATAACTCTGCCCCCTCTATGCTCTACTACATTTATGGGTATATTTGCAGCACATAGAAATACATAGGTAGAGATATCTATTGTCAAACCTATATATATTTGTGGGTGCAGTCCCATTTGCCTTCCTACCCCTACATAGCTGGAGTGTCCACATGTAGATGATGATTATTACTGTTATGCAGGACTGTGTATGTAACAGTATTCACCTTTGTTTCCTTTAACTCTTGTGGTCTTCCCTGTGTATTCCACAGCCTTGATCATTTTGTGTTGCCCTTCCCCTTACTGGATATTGACTTCCCCTTTACCAAAGTTAATATGTGTCTACCCTCTAGTTAGTGATTTACCCTCCCATCCTCTGCAACCCATACTAACCTTCAAAGGATGATTCTTGCTGTGTGTAAACCTTTTCTTGCCTTTCTGCAGTAGCGGACTCATAAAATAGTTGTCCTTTTATGACTGACTAATTTCAGTCAGCATTATGTCCTCCAGGTTCATCCATCTCATGAGGTGTTTTGCAGATTCATTGGTATTCTTTAACTCTGTACAGCATTCCATTATGTATGTGTACCATGATGGACATTTAGGATGTTTCCATCTTTTTGCTGTTGTAATGCTGTGATGAACATGGGTGGGCATATATTTGTTCGTGTCATGGCTCTTATATTTCTAGGATATGTTCCTAGTAGTGGGATTGCGGAATGATACGGTATTTCTATTTCCAACCTTATGAGAGCCCCATACCAATTTTCCACAGTGGTTGCACCATTTTACCATCCCACCAGCAGTGTACAATGGTTCATCTCTCTACACCCTCATCAGCATCTGTTGTTTTCTGGTTTTTTGAACTTTGCTATTAATGCTAAGGTGAGATGATACCTCATCTTTAATATACATCTCTTAAATGGCTAGTGATTGAGAGGATTTCTTCATGTATTTGTTAGCTGCCTGAATGTCGTCTTTGGTGAAGTGTACACTTCCTATGCCTGTTTTTAAATTGGATTCTTTGTCTTTTTGTTGTTCAGGTATCAAAGTTTTTTTTCTTTTTAATGCATTTTAATGAAATACTATTTATTTACAGTGAAATACACAAAACTAAAGTGACATGGATCAATGCTTTTTTTTTTTTTTTTTTTTGCAGTATTCCTTCCCACCCCTGGTAACCAACAAAGAAAGTTTCCTTCCATATATAAACCTTTCCTTGACTTTTTACAATAATGAACTAATACTATATTTGTCTTTCTGTGATTGACTTATTTCACTCAGCATAATGTCCTCCAAGTTCATCCATGTCATGTGGTGTTTTGCAGATTCTACATTATTCTTTAGTGTTTCATAGTATTCCATTGTGTGTATGTACCATAGTTTACTTATCCATTCTTCTGTTGATGGGCATGTAGGCTGTTTCCATCTTTTTGCTGTTGTAAATAGTGCTGCGATGAACATAGGTGTGCATATATCTGTTTTTGTCCTGGCTTTCACTTCTTTAGGATATATACCTAATAATGGGATTGCTGGGTCAAATGGTATTTCTAATTCCAGCTTTTTAAGGAATTGCTATACTGCTTTCCACAGTGCTTGTATCATTTTAGTCTCATCAGTAGTGTATGAGAGTCCCAACCTCCCCACATCCTCACCAACATTTGTTATCTTCTGTCTTGCTGAATTTTGCCATTAGTGTTGGGGTGAGATGATATCTCTTTGTTTTGATTTGCATCTCTCTGATGACTAATGAAGGAGCTCTGTTAGCATAGTGCTTAAGGCACTTGACTGCTAACCAGAAGGCTGGCAGTTCAAACCCACCAGCCACTCCTTGGAAGGAAGGTGGGGCAACCTACTTCCATAGTGATATCGCCTTGGAAACCCAAGGAGAGATCATTATGAGTTGGGGCCAACTCGACAGCACATAACAACAGCAAAAACAACGATGGTTAATGATGTGAGCATTTCTTCATGTATTTGCTGGCTGCCTGAATATCCTCTTTGGTGAAGTGTTTATTCATGTCTTCTTCCCATTTTTCAGTTAGATTGTTAATCTTTTTGTTGTTGAGGTGTTGGAATTTTCTATAAATTTTAGAGAAAAGTCCTTTGTCATATATGTAATTATCGACAAGTATGAATTTGTTGCTGTCATTTTGTTATGTGCTTTTCCATGGTGTTGATTTCTTTGTTCCATATAATTTTCTGTGCTGAGCTCATTTTGTTTATGAATCGTGTTATCACTTACTTTCTTTGTTGCTATTGTTTTAGTATTTGCTAAATATTTATGCTGGTTAAGGTATTGAAGTTTGCTGTGTATTTTAGAGATTAGTCCCTTGTCCAGTAGATATGTTGTTGCCCATAATTTTTTCCCAGTTTGTAGGTTCTCTTTTTACTTTTTTGGTAAAGTCTTCTGATGCACATAAATGTTTCATTTTTTAAGAGGTTCCCATCACCAGGTTTATCTTCTATGTATGCATTTTTAGTTATGTTTGATAGTGTATTTATGCCATGTATTAGGGCCTGTAAGTGATGATTTTTATGGTTTTAGGTTTTACATTTAGGACTTCGATCCATCTTGAGTTAGTGTTTGTACATGGTGTTAGGTATGGATCTTGTTTCATTTTTCTGCCAATCGATACTAAGTTTTGCCAGCACCATTTGTTACAGAGACTTTCTTTCCTCCATTTAATGGATTCCAGCCCTTTGTCAAAGATCACCTATCCATAGGTGGATGGATCTATTTCTGGGTTCTCAATTCTGTTCCATTGATCTATGTGTTGATCTGTGTGTCTACCATAGTACCAATACCAGACTTTTTGACTATGGTGGCTGTATACTAGATTTTGAGATCAGGGAGTGTGGGAGCCTCCTGCTTTGTTCTTTAATGGTTCTTTGCTCATTCGGGGTCTCTTTCCTTTCCATATGAAGTTGATTCATTTTTCCATTTCTTTGAAGAATGATGGTAGAGTCTGGATCAAGATTGCTGCCAAAGAGGCAGGGAGGCCACATCTTCTGACCTCCTCTAACCCCACAAGAGGAAGACAGACTCACCATCAGTAGCCCAAGGCCTATTCCTGCAAGGCCAGACATGCTGCCTCTCTCTAGCCCTTTCGCCAACCCTGACACCAACTGTTCATCCCACAGCACCCACCACCTCTCTGCTGGGGTTGATAATTTGCTGCAGTGTCCACATGGAACTCACAGATTATGGAGTTTATTAGGAAAGCAACAGGCTACAATTCAAGTTCAGAAAGCACTCAGTCTCTCGTAGCCAGCTGTCTCACTTAGCAACCAGCAGTCTCTCTTTCAGCAGCGTGTATCTCTCATGTCTCTCAGGAGCACGTGTTTCTCAGCAGCACATCTTTCTCAGCCAGCAGTCAGAGAGCCTCCTTCTGCTTCTAGGAGGGCTCCTTTTGAGCCTGGCAGAGTGGCCAGACTAACCAATCCCAACATCAGAATTCTATACACCTGAGAGAGAGAGAGAGAGGCCTTCATAGAAGATGGCTTCTTGCCACTCAAAACAGAAATACCCCAGGTGGTTAACTTTAACAATCAGGAGCTACTCAGTTGCTCATGGCAAATTCCATCACAGAGTTTACAAAGACTTATGGCTAGAAAAGCCATATCAGGTAATTTACTACACCACAGTTGCATTATATCTGTAGATTACGTTGAGTAATATTGTCATTTTTACAATGTTAAGTCTTCCTATCCATGAGCATGGTATTCTTCCATTTATGTAGGTCTCTTTGGTTTCTTGTATTACTGTTTTGTAGTTTTCTTTGTATAGGTCTTTTGTGTCTCTGGTTAAATTTATTCCTAAGTACTTCATCTTTTCAGTGGGTATTGTAAATGGTATTGTTTTCCTGATTTCAGAGGTCTCTTTGTTATTGTAGAGGAATCTAATTTTTGTATATTGAGCTTACACCCTGCCACTTTGCTGAATCCTGTTAGTTTCAGTAGTTTTCTTTATTGAAATCTCTAGGATTTTCTGTGTGTGGATCATACCATCTGCAAATAGAGATAGTTTTACTTCTTTGCCAATTTGGATGCCTTTTCTCTCCCTTTCTTGCCTTATTGCTCTGGCAAAGACTTCCAATCAATTCTGAATAGGAATGGTGATAAAGGACATCTTTGTCTGGTTCCTATTCACCAGGGGAGTGTTTTCAGTCTCTCTCTGTTGAGAATAATGTTGGCCGTTGATTTTGTGTATATGCCCTTACTATGTTTGTCTTTCTTATTTTCTTTCATAATTGATATTTATTAGTTTTAAGGGTCAGTACAGAGATATTATGAATAACTGGTACACAATTCTTAATGTTCATACCAAAAATCTAAAATGGCATTCAGTTACAATTCTTACCTAAATTCTGTTGAATTTTCAGCTTTAAATTTGGAGGCAAATTTTCCTTAAGAGGATATCAAATACCAATATCTTCAGTTGTTGACAAGCTGGTATATCATAAGTCCCACTAATTCACAATATAGTAATACACATACTACACACTCATTTTCAGCCATTCACAGCATATAACAGTTACTAAAACTGGACTACCACAACCAAAGATGTTACAGAATGTACACACTTCTGACAGGAGAGAGCCATGCTGAGGGAGTGACTTTAATAAACAATTCTACCAAAAAATAACATGGAAATAGAAGTAATTAAAATGTTCAAGTCGTATAAATGCATGACTGCAAAGCCAAATTGACAGTATGTTGCTTGGTATTACGGGATCTAAAAACTGCCTTCCCCCCACCATGGAATTATGCTGACACCCAAGAGAGTGACACCCAAGAGGGTGTTATGCTGACACCCAAGAGAGTCAAAATCTCCCACAGATCAACACAGTAGTGGTAGTTTATAGTTGTACCAAAAAATAAAGCACCAGCAAATTATTTCATTTTTTTTTTTAAAAAAAGCATTTACATTTAAAAAATGGGATGAAGTGGGATTTGCTTCTTCTGAAAAATGTTTTTAGAGCTGCTAAAAAACTTGCATTTACAAAATAATTGATAAAATATTCCTCTGGATTGTACAAAAAGGGAAATACAGGAACTACTGATAAGACATGGTAGACAAATGTTAATAGACTTGGCTTTCTCTCCTGCTTCATCAGAGGCTAGCTAGACTCTTCTGGTTTTATTTTGTCCAAGTAAATCTTTAGTTCTTGGTTAGCCACTTCAGCCTGTTTTCCCTTTGCTCTCCTTTTCTCTTTTGTTTGCACTTTTTTTATGTTTGTAGATTTATCCTTTCCTGCTGCCTTTATCAGGAGCTCTGGTGGTGTAGTACCTAAGGGATTTGACTGCTGACCAGAAAGCTGGTGGTTCAAACCCACCAGCGACTTCTCAGAAGTAAGATTGGGCAGCCTACTTCTGTAGTGATACTGCCTCAGAAACCCAAGGAGAGGTCGTTTTGCGTCGGGATTGACTCGATGGCAGTGAATTAGAGCTGCCTTTTTTGGCTTTGTTTCCTCTTTTGTAGGAGCACATTTGGTGGACAATCTCGTCGATCTCCTCTTGGGCTACTCCTTTACCACCCCATTGGCAGAGCTGACCTTCCTTTTGGGCATCTTGGCAGTAGGGAGGGCAAGTGCTGGGTGCTTGTGGACTGGACATGCCAAGAGCCTTCACAAAACTTGGCTGCCTAGCCACTGCCTCTCCGCCCACCGCCTGAGCTGCTGGAACCCACCTGCCCTTAATTATATTGAGGAATTTCTCTTCTATTCCTTCTATTTCTCTTCTATTTTGCTGAGCATTTTTAATCAAGAATGGGTGTTGGATTTTGTCAGATACCTTTTCTGCATTAATTGATGTGATCATGTAGTTCTTTTCCTTTGTTTTATGTGGTGGGTTATGTTAATTGTTTTTCTAATGTTAAACCACCCTTGCATACCTGGTATGAATCCCATTTGGTCATGATGTATTATTTTTTTTATATACTATTGAATTCTGTTGGCTAGTGTTTTGTTGAGAATTTTGAATCAGTGTTCATGAGGGATATTGGTCTATAATTTTCTTTTTTAGTGGTATCTTTGCTGGGTTTTGGTATCAGGGTTATACTTGCTTCATAGAATGAGTTTGGGGATATTCCATCCTTTTCTATGTTCTGGAATAGTTTAAATAGTATTCATGTCAGCTCTTCTGTGAATGTTTTGTGGAATTCACCAGTGAAGCCATCTGGGCCAGGACTTTTTGTGTTTGGATTTTTGTATGACCTAAGTAACCAATTTCTTTTTTTTTTTAATTTTTTGTGATTTGGGTGGAAGTTTACAGAGCAAATTCATTTTCCATACAACAGTTCATACATATTTTATTTCATGACATTGGTTGCAGTCCCTGTAATGGAACAGCTCTCTTACTACTACCTCTCTGAGGTTACCTTTTCCCTGTGTCCTTCTTTCCTATGCATTCCTGCCCTGTAAGCTATCTCCCTATGCAAAAACTGCCCTTCTGATCTCCTATGGTGATTAGTGAATAACTTTTTAAAGCAGTGCTTCTCCACCTGTGGCTTCCAGCCAAACAGAAGGTAGGCATATGAGTTGAACATGTACCTGAGGTAGATACACTGCTTGGAGAGAACAATCATGGGAGAAAGAGGGGCTTTTTATGCACAGGGAGACAGTTCAGGGGGCAGGAGTGCGTGGAGGAATGGACACAGGGAAGAGGTAACTCTAGAGAGGAAGTGGGAGGGGAGCTGTTGCATTGTGGTAAATTGTAGTCAATGTCATGAGACAACGTGTGTGTGAACTGCTGTGACAACGTGTATGTGAACTGCTGTATGGAAAGTGAATTTGCTCTGTAAACTTACACCCATATCACAATTTAAAAAAATAATAATTTTTTAAAAAAAGTGCTTCTCAAGGATGGGGCCAGGGACCATATATTTGGAGGAAGTTAGAAAGATTCAGAATGACTTTAATTATCAGCATATTTCATTTTTAAATTTTAGGTATAAAAGAAAGTATAATGATTTTATGTTTATCAAAGGATAGCAAGAGTTTAAAGTTAGTTTGTAAAATATTCTTACCTTAGATGTCCCTAGGAAGAAAAGGGATAGGTTTACCTAGGTAAAAATCTTCAGTTGCCCAACTCAAATCATACTTTGAAATACATAATTAGCACTTCATTGGATTGAGAGCTTAACACTTTGTCTAATTATGGTCAATATCTGATATTTTCATGAGTCTTACTGATAATGCTTATAGTGTCTTGCTCCCCTTAAGTTCTTGGTTACCTCTGTGTGGATGGTATATTTGAAAAAGTTATTTGTGGTATTAAACTGAACATGAGAATGATGGTATCTACCTAGAAAGGATTTCTATTTGCCTCTGCTACCAGCCTTAATTACTATCTTAATTCAGGTTGAAGACTGGAAGTTTCCTAGATCATCCAGATTACACACCACCAGGCGTCATGTCCATGTGAGGACTCACTTACTTTTGTTTCAATCTTACCCTGAAGGTGTAATCCTCTGGGGTCCCAGCTTAAGATGTCTATAGTGGAAGTATCAGAGTTCCTACCTTAAGCTAGCCTTGGGTTTTGATTTTTGTCTACCTTGGTATGGTTCCAAAAGTTCTGAAGTGAAGCTCAGGCATCCAAAGATTTGTTGCAGATTGGCAAAGGCAGTTGTGAGTGCTAGATTAATGCTCTGGCTTTTCTTCTAGATTTTCACTTAGTAATTCCTTCTCATTTAGCCTTTTGATGCTTTTAAGGAAGTGATTTTTATATTTCAGTTATTTTTTTAGTTGACTTTAGCATTAGTTTGGTACAAATTACCTGATTCCATTTCTAGACCTGCAAGTGTTCTTAGTGCTTTGTCTCACAAGAGCTTCGGTTAGTTGGTGAAGACTGTTAACCTGGCTCAGTATCCAACTGCATGTTAATGGAAGATATATATGGAAAGATATGTTTATACTGATTTTGAGTATTTCTCATTGAACAAGCATTCATGGTATCTTCTGTGT
The DNA here is from genome assembly GCF_000298275.1 of Orycteropus afer afer. Classification (NCBI taxonomy): domain Eukaryota; kingdom Metazoa; phylum Chordata; class Mammalia; order Tubulidentata; family Orycteropodidae; genus Orycteropus; species Orycteropus afer. Next base: position 596,274 of record NW_006921779.1, on the reverse strand, counting down.
TCTTTATTGTGGAGGATAGATATTTGGGTTTTTAAAGCCTGACAAGTTGTATACATTACCCCTAGTCTGTCTCTTATCTCTAGTGCCTGACAGGGAATTAAATAAATATTAAATCAATTGGATCAACCTCTCAGGGGTTCACTCTAGCATGGAGTATAAGCCAGCAGGGTAAAATGGGTTAAGTGTTGTATAAATGGTACGAATAGTGGAATAAGGAAGAGATGGTTCCGAATAGCTACAATCATCAGGGAAGATTTCATTGGGAGAGGTAGGATTGGGAGTGTTTCAAAGGCTGAATAACGCTTGCAGTGAGTGAGCAAAGGCTGGGTGGTGGAAAGTCATGGTGGTATGCCAGGAGGACATTACCCTTTGTCCTGAGTGAAAAACTCAAGTAAATCCTGGATAGAGAACTTGGAACTAGGTAGGGGCTAGATAATAGAGGGCTTTGACTGCTAGGAGTTTGCCCCTTAATCTGTGGGAGTCTGGAGTTTTGGGAAAACTAATTCAGAGGTAGGAGTCCTGGTGACGCAATGGTTAAATATTCACCTGCTACCAAAAATTTGGTGGTTCAAACCCACCCAGCCATTCTGTGGGAGAAAAGACCTAGCAATCTGCTCCTGTAGAGGTTACAGGAACCTGGGAAACCCTGTGGAGCAAATCTACTCTGTCATGTGGGTCACACACTGGACATGGCTGTGGCTTAGCCTGCCTAAGAGGAGTATGGTCCTTGAAAAATTTGGTCTCATCTTTCCTGTTCCATAGGCATACATTCAAAGATCTCTTTTAATTTGGTTTGTCTTGTCTTAGTCCCATTTTATCTAATTCAGCCCAATTTTTTTTTTTTATTTTTCCCTGAACACTGAACCAAAGTCACTGCCATCAAGTTGTTACTGACTCATAGCAACCCCCATTGGGTTTCCAAGGCTGTAAATCTTTACGGAAGTAGATCACCCAGTCTTCCTCCTGCAGAGCAGCTGGTGGGGTTTGCACCACTGATGACCTGGTTAGCAGTCAAGTGCCTTATCTACTATGCCACCAAAGGTGCTAAAAACAGATTTTTTTTATAAAATCTACCTTTTTCCCCCCCTTTTTTTTTCACCTATTCTTAAGGGTACTGGTTAGGTCTTACATGGACTCTTGAAAAATTTTCCTCTGACTGTTCTCAGCACTGACTCAGTCCATCATTTTTCATGCTCCTATTGTCCTCCACCTAGGATTAATTCCCTTCTTACTTGACAAGTGCCAACTTGAGTGGTAATTGTCTTTCTGCTCCTCTCTTCAAGACAGTTACTTATTCATTTGAGGAATGTTTATGGAGTACCTACTATGCCAACCACTGTTCTAGAGAGTAGGGATATATCTCTGAACTAGACAGACAAGGTCCCGGCCCTTGTGGTGCTTACATTCTTGTGAGGCAAAACAGGCAGACTAGTAAACAAGTTAGAGATTTTTATAAGAGTATGAAGAAAAATAGTGGTGATGGAGAGTAACTAGGTGCCTAGATTGAGTTGTAAGGAAGACCTTTCTGAGAAGTGTACTGCTTACACAGTGCTTTGTTTTAGCACTTTAAAATGAACTGTAGAATAATGGAAACTGTGTCTTCATGTCAGTATCACTGTGATGGCTTGCATGTTGCTGTGATGCTGGAAGCATCATACCTGGACAGGTAGCACCAGAACTTCTAGACTAAGAAGAAAGGGCTGGTGATCAGCTTCTAAACATTAGCCAATGAAAACCCTGTGTGTCACAACAGAGTGTTGTCTGTCCATTGTGGTGCTGGAAGATGAACCTGTACATTGGAAGGCACTCAAAATAGATAGTGGCCAAGACTGTGGATTCAAGGATACCAACAGTTGATTGTGGAGATGGCACAGGACCAGGCAATATCTCCTTCCATTACACATAGGGTCCCATGAGTGGGAGCCAACTTGCCAACAAAGTTATGTAATGTTTCATTTATGTGTCAACATGACTCTTCCACTACACTGAGCTCATGAATGGTAGTACCTTGACCTATTATCTGTGTTCCTGGCTTCTTCAGTGACGAGCAACTTGATGAGTTATGCACACTCCTTTCTTGGTCCACCTGAAACTCTTCCCCAGATCCAACCATTTTAAGCCTTCTCAGGCTGCTTCTCTGTAGCCAAGGTAAGAAATGCAATCTTTACCCTAGTGAAGCTCGTAAGTTAATGGACTTAAGTGTGATAAAATGCCTTGCTTTGATAAGTGTTCTGTGTGTCTGGGCAAAGAGAGGAGGGTGTTTCCTAGGAAAGGCTGCTACTCAGCCTCCCTGGCAGGTTCCCTCCAGGTAGCTTAATTACCCTGATCTGTGCTCAAGAGTGCTGACTCACTAATAAAGTTAACTTAATCTACAAAACTAGACTCCTGTGTGTGAATTCATGAGAAATATATGTAAAATGCAGTAGGTAGCTGCTGCAGCCCTTGGTGTTACCAGTGTATTTCCTTCCTATAATCATACCATTTGGGAAATTAAAGTCGAGAGGCAGCTCCACTTACCAGAATGAGGGGAGTTACTTCTAGGGATGAAATGATTACCAACATCAAATTACCCCTTCCACTGAAACCAGATACTGGCCTGAGGCTGACACAGCCTCCCAACTTTAGCTTGCTTCAGTGATTCTATTTCAGCCTGATAATTCCTCCACCTCCAAATGACATACTCTTTTTTTAGTGTAGATGGTCATTCTGGTTTCCATTATATTCCAGGCATGGAACCCATTGCCTTCTCTTTGAGATTATTTTGGTTATCTTTTTGTGTCTACCTTACAGCTCAATTACCTGGCTTGGGTAATAAGCAAGGTCCACAGCAGGCTACCCAGGTGTGTGTTTATGTGGTGGTGATGTCAACTACTCTACAAAAAAACGCTCCACTGCCATCCAGTGATTCCAACTCATAGTGACTCCCATTGGGTTTCCAAGGCTGTAACTCTTTAGGGAAGTAGATAGCCTCATCTTCCGCTCATGGAGCAGCTGGTGAGTTTAGAACCCCTGACTTCCTGGTTAGCAGCCAAATGCCTTACCCACTATGACACCAGAGCCTAAACAAAGTTATCTATGTGCCAAATTATAGATGACCTATCAGTAGAAGGGGAGCTCTGGTAGTGTAGTGCCTAAGGCATTTGACTGCTAACCAGAAGGCTGGCGGTTCAAACCCACCAGCCACTCCTCGGAAAGAAGGTTGGGCAATCTACTTCCATAGTGATACTGCCATGGAAACCCAAGGAGGGGTCACTCTGAGTCACGTCTGACTGAACGGCACATAACAACAACAACATCAGTAGAAGGGTAGTCCTAAAGCTGGTGATTTCTTTGTAGTAATACTTCCACGAATGAAAGGTCCACAGAGGGGGGCAAAAACTAGGTAAAGGTGGTGCGGAAACAGGGAAGTGAGGAGGCGACCACGTACTAAGCATTCCAAAGAAGTTACCTCATTTGTGACATAGAAGCATGAGAAATCAGGCTGGGCCTGCTATGGGTCACCATAGCAATGGCTGTGGCTCAGTTCCGGAGTGGGGTTTCTGGGAGTTGTAGTTTTCCAGTCTTTCTGGTAAAGGAAGATGTATGCCTGAAATACTCGCTCATCCAATGGCTACACAGGGTTGCAGTGCATGGTCCAGTGGAGGGGACAGGACTCTCTACAGTATCTAATAATATCTATAATAGATTTTGCTGGGTTGATGGGGCCTCAAGAAAGGCCTAGTACCAGAAGAATTAGATGGTGTCCAGCTACTCCTACCTACTGTTCTGATCAGGGCCATTCTGATCAAATGGGAGAAAAGCATAGACCAGAATTCAAATTCTTAAAAAGGCCAGACTTATTGTATCAGTTGAGACTAAAGGATTCCCTGAGATTGTCACACTGAGAACCTCTTTAAACCTTGAACCTAAACTATCTCCACAGGTCAACTTTTACCTAATAACAGATTGGCAGACAAAATAAAAGATACCATCTGTGACTACAGTGCTCTATTTTAAAACCATCTATATAAGAAGTAAAACTCCTTGTTCACAGATGACAAGATCGTATACATAGAAAATCCCAAAGATTCCACAAGAAAGTTACTAGGTCTAGTAGAAGTGTTCAGCAAAGTGGCAGGGTACAAGATCAAAACACAAATATCAGTTAGGTTTCACCCAGACCACAATAAAAAGTTAAAAAAATCAGTTGGGTTCCTCTACACTAACAAGGAGAACTCCAAGAAGGAAATCAAGAAAAACAATACAATTTACAATAGCTCCCATAAAGATCAAATTTCTAGGGATAAATCTAACCAGGGATGTAAAAGACTTACATGAGGAAAACTACAACACAAATACAAGAAACCAAAAGAGACCTACATAAATGGAAAAACATTCCTGCTCATGGATTGGAAGACAACATTGTGAACATGTCAGTACTACCCAAAGCAATCTATACATAAAAATGCAATCCAAATTCATATACCAATAACATTCTTAAATGAAGTGGAAAACTAATCTACTTTGTATGAAAAGGAAAGAGGGCCTGAATAGCTAAAGCAATATTGAAAAACAACAACAAAGTAGGAGGCCTCACGCTTCCCAGTCTCAGAACTTAACTATAAAACCACAGTAATCAAAACAGCCTGGTACTGGTACAGCAACAGACCAATCGAACAGAGTTAAGAACTCATAAGTAAATCTATTCATCCATGGACAGCTGATCTTCAACAAAGGGTCAAAGTCCATTCAATGGAGAAGGGACAATCTCTTTAACAAATGGTGTTGGCAGAACGGAATACTTGTTTGCAGAAAAATGAAACAGGATCCATACCTCACACCATACACAAACATTAACTCATAACCAAAGACCTAAATGTTAAAGCTAAAACTTTGGTTCCTGGAAAATAACACAGGGACAAGAGCTAGGAGTCCTAATTTTTGGCATAAATATACATCAAACACAACTAAAAATGCATGAACATAAGATAAACTAGATAGCTGGACCTCCTAAAAAGTAAATACCTAGACTCATCAGAAGACTTTGCCAAAAAAAAGTAAAAAGGGAACCTACAGACGGGGAAAATTTTGGTAACAACTTATCTAACAAGGTCTAATTTCTAAAATACATAGAAAACTTCAATAACTCAACAATAAAAAGAGAAACAATCCAATTTTTAAAAAAATGGGCTAAGTACATGAACCAACACTTCACTAAAGAGGATATTCAGTCAGTTAACACATGAAGAGATGCTTGCTATCGTTAGCCATTGTTGGTAGGTGCCATTAAATTGGTTCTACTCATAGCAACCCTATGTACAACAGAACAACACACTATCTGGTCCTGTGCCATCCTCACAATTGTTGCTGTGTTTGAGTGCATTAGGCATCAATCCATCTCATGGAGGGTTTTCTTTTTCACTGATTCTACTTTACCAAGCATGACACTCAGGGACTGTTTCCTCCTGATAATATGTCCAAAGTACATGAGATGAAGTCTCACCATCCTCCCTTCTAAGGAGCATTCTGACTATACTTCATTTTTTTTTTTTTTATTATTAGGATTTGGGTGAAGATTTACAGAGTAAATTCACTTTTCATACAGCAGTTCACATATACTTTGTCTTATGTCA
>NW_006921779.1:575306-588482 GCF_000298275.1 Orycteropus afer afer | reverse complement strand
TGTTTCATTTTTCTGCAAATGGATCTCCAGTTTTGCCAGCACCATTTATTAAACAAACATTCTCTTCCCCATTTAATGGATTTGGGGCCTTTCTGACTATACTTCTTCCAGAACAGATTTGTTCATTTTTCTGGCAGTCCATGGTATATTCAGTATTCTTCACCAAACATTCATCATAACTCCAAGACATCAATTCTTTGGTCTTCCTTATTTGTTGTCCAACTTTTGCATGCATATGAGGTAACTGAAAATGGCTTGGGTCAGGTGCACCTTAATCCTCAAAGAGACATCTTTGCTTTTTAACACTTTAAAGAGGGTTCATTAGCCATTAGATGCAAATCAAAACTACAATGAGATAACATCTTACCCTTGCTAAAAGGGCATCAGAAAACAACAAATGATGGCAAAGTTGTGGGGAGATTGGAACTCTTAGACACTACTGATGGGATTGTAAAATGGTACAACTAGTATGGAAAATAGCATGGCACTTCCTCAAAAAGCTAGGAATAGCAGCAATCCCGCTGCTAGATATATATCCTAGAGATACAAGGTAGTGACATAAGTAGACATATGTATTGCAGCATTATTACAGTAGCAAAAGATGGAGACAACTTAAGTGCCCATCACTGGATGAATGGATAAGCAAATTGTGGTACATACATACAATGGTATGCAACAATAAAGAATATTGAGTCCAGGGAACATAACATGGATTAATCTAGAGGACATTATGCTGAGTGAAATAAGTGAAACGCAAAAGAACCAACTATTGCATGATACCACTTATATAAAAAGTCAGTAATAGTTATATACACAGAAAGCACTATTCTTTGATGGTTAACCAGGGATGGAAGGGGGAGGGAGCTGGAATCACTTACTGGTAGTAGACATATTAATTCTAGTGATGGGAAAGACAATACACAATGTGGGGGAAGTCAGGACAACTTGACCAAGGTAAATGAAGACTGAGAGCTATGCAAGAGTAAAGGACAGTACAGTAAATGCTAAAAGGAGCCCTGGTGGCACAATGCTTAAGCACTCAGCTGCTAACTGAAAGGTCAGCAGTTTGAACCCACTCTACAGGAGCACTCTGCTTTCCATAAAGATTTATAGCCTTGGGAACCTTAGACAAAGTTCTACTCTGTCCTATAGGATCATTATGAATTGGAATCAACTCAGTGGCAATGGGTTTTTTTTTGGGGGGGAGATTATAGTAATAATATAGTAATTTGTATAGTAAATAATATAGTAATTTGCTTGCAATACCAAGCAAAAATTTTGTGAGTGGTTACATAGGCAGATATGTATGCTGTGTGGCTGGGGAAAGGTGTGTGGGAGGGAGCACATGCACATGTGTCTTAGTCACCTAGTGCTGCTAACAACTGGAATTCCACAAATCAGTGGCTTTAATAAACAGAAATCTATTTTCTCAGAGTTAGGAAGCTAGAAGTCCAAACTCAGGGTGCTAGCTCTAGGGGAAGGCCCTCTCTGTCAGTTCTGGAGGAAGGTTCTTGTGTCTCTTTCAGCTTCTGCTCCTGAAAGATCTTCACATGGCTTGGCATGCGTTCCCCTATCTCTGCTTCCTTAGCTTGCTTATTCAATCTCTTTTATATCTCGAAAGATAATGACTTAAAACACACCCTACACTAATCCTGCTATTAATATAACGAAGGTAACCCATTCCCAAATGGGATTATAACCACAGGCATTGAGGCTAGGATTTACAACACATATTTTTGAAAGACATAATTCAATCCATAACGACATACATACACAGACATACTTGTGGGCATGTATATATATTCATATATACAATAAAGCACGAGAGCTCTGCTAGTGTAGGGCCTAAGGCACTTGACTGCTAACCAGAAGGCTGGCGGTTCAAACCCACCAGCCACTCCTCAGAAGGAAGATGGGGCAATCTACTTCCACAGTGATACTGCCTCGGAAACCCAAGGAGGGGTCGCTATGAGTTGGGTCTGACTCGATGGCACATAACAACAACAACATAATAAAGCACATAGAGGGCACAGTTATGGATATTTCCTACACATATCCAAACACCTCATGGGATGGATTTACTGAGTTTGAAGGCTCAGGACCATAGTCTTGTGGGACAACAAGGTCAACTGGCATAATAGTTTATAATGATAACATTCTACATCCTAGTTTGGGCAGTAATGTCTGGGGTCTTAAAAGCTTGCAAGCAGTCATCTAAGATCTAAGATGGGTCCCTTCTCATCTATAGCAAAGGAGAATGGAGGAAATTAAAGACTCAAGGAAGCAATTAGCCTACAGGGCTAATGGACTTTGCGAACCACAGCCTCTTCTAGCCTGAGACCAGAGGAACTAGTTGGTGCCTGGCTACCACTACCTACCATTTGACCAGGGACACAATTAAATGCCCCTATTAAAATGGCAGAAAAATGTAGAACAAAACTCAAATTCATAAAAAAGACCTGACTTACTGTGGATGGATAAAGACTAGAGGAACCCCCGGGAATATTACCCTAAGACACCCTTTTCACCTGAAACTAAAGCCACTCCTGGAGATCACTTTTCAGCCAAATAATAGATTGGCCTATAAAATAAACTCTAACATATCTGAGGAATGTGGTCCTTTAAATAATCAGCTACTGAGACCAAATGGCCAAGAATTACCCAAAAGTAAAAAATGAGAAAGCAAGGAGCAAAGAAACTGGATGGATGGAAATGGGGCAGGTGGGATGGAAATGGTGAGAATGCTAACACATTGTGGGGATAGCAACCAGTGTTACAGAATAATTTGTGTATGAATAGTTGAATGGGAATCTAATTTGCTGTGTAAACTTTAACCTGAAACACAATAAAATATTTTTAAAAAGCAATCTATATCTAACCGAAAGGTCAACTAAAGCAAAGATGAGAAGGTAAGGGGGCAGGGAAACTAGAGTAATGGAAATGGAACAACCTGAGCACAATTAAAGAGAATGTTGACACATTCTGGAAAATGAAACTAATGTCACTGAACAATTTGTGTAGAGATTGTCAAATGGGAACCTAATTTGCTGTGTAAACTTGCAGTGAAAACACAATGAAATATTATTAAAAGAAAAAACAATGGCATAGTAAATGCCTGAGCAATTCCAAAAGGTTTCTCCAGAAAATGGTGCAATAAACTGGATCTAGACAGCAGGAAGTGGCAGTGAGCAGGTGGAATCCTGTCAGAAGAACCTGCACATACAAAGGTGGGCAGTGTGAGAGTAAATCTGGATGACTGAGAACACTGGGGGGTAGGGCTGGTAAACAATGGGATTTAGGATTTAGAAATGTGAAGAAACAAGATCATGAGAGGTCTTCAGTGCCTGACCCAAGAATTTGTACCTTTTCTTGAAAACACTGTCACCTTAAACACAGCCAGGGCCAAATGAAAGACCCACTCCTTGTGATACTCTCCCTTTTTTTGGTTCTCCCTGTTACATCACTTATTACAGAGTTCTGACTGTGCCTTAGTCCCAAGACTGCAAGAAGGGCCAAGCTATGTGATAAGAGCCCAGAAAGTTTAGGTTGATTGGAGTTTTAGAAAAGCAACTGGCAGCAAAAAGAAAAGTGAGTAAGAAGGGAGCAAATCTGGCTGCAAAAAGCCAAGAGTTCAAAACAAAATTGTTTTTCTCCACCACTGATTTTCCTCTAAACCAGTGGTTGAATCTGCAGCTCAAAGGTCATTTCTCTCTGGGTTTTGTTTGGCCAGCATTTTTAAAAGCTAGGTGGCCTGCATTTTGTCCCAGGGTGGTGCAGTTACACCCTTGACTACTAGTGGAAAGGAGGGTGGTTCAAACTCACCCAGAGGCACTTCAGAAGAAAGGCGTGGTGATCTGTTTCCAAAAGATCACCACATTAAAAAAATCTACTCTGACACACATGCAGTAGCCATGAGTCAGAATCAACTTGAGGGCAAGTGCTTTGGTAATTAATGACTACAGTATCCCTGCACGTTAAGTAGAAGCTTTCTGTTTAAAAAACAAAATCTGAAGATTTGACATTTGGGGTCCTGATTCTCTTGTAACATTAGGGTGGAGCTGAGAATCCACTGTTTCTCTTAAACAGAATATATGTTCTCCAGTTTGTCACCAAACAAACAAAACTCCCTGCCGTCTAGTTGATTCCAACTCACAGTGACCCACATTAGGTTCCTGAGACTATAAATCTTAACAGAAGTAGATTGCCCCATCTTCCTACTGAGGAGTGGCTGGTGGGTTTGAACTGCTGACCTTCTGGTTAGCAGCCAAATGCCTTATCCACTACACCACCAGAGTCACATATCCCACTAATCCCATTCCTCACCCTGAGGACAAGTATGAGTTGCCATCTATGATAGTACTTCTGTAGTCATTGCCTTAGAGTGGGCCCTATTTGATCCTGGAGGCATTTGAGTTGCCCAGCTTTGTACTAATCTATCATGCAAAGTATCTCTGAGGAGAGATACAATGAAATTTGTGTCTTAGAAAGATGAGTTAGTGCTAGTGCAGAACAGATTGAAGTGAGGAGCTAAGAGACAGGAAGGAAGAATTAAATTAGAATCCTGTTAAAAGAATATTTGAGAGAACTTGGGGGAAAATAATTGAATACTGGATAAAATAAGAGGAAAAGGCAAAATACAACTTCAGGGTTTCCTGCCTGAGTGGCTGGGAAGATGATGTTACCAGCCAACATGAACAAAGAGGTGAGGGAAGTGGAAAGGGTGGTCATCAGTCCCTTGCCACTTGGAGTGTAGTAAATTACCTGGTATGGCTTTTCTACCCATAAGTCTTTGTAAACTCCATGGTGGAATTTGCCATGAGCAACTGAGGAGCTCCTGATTGTAAAAGTTACCCACCTGGGGTATTTCTGTTGAGAATGGCACAAAGCAATGTTCCAGGAAGTTCGCTCTCTCTCAGGTGCTTAGAATTCTGATGTTATGATTGGTTAGTTTGGCCACTCTGCCAGGCTCAAAAGGAGGCCTCCTAGAGGCAGAAGAAGTCTCTCTGACTGCTGGCTGAGAATGACGTGCTGCTGAGAGAAACGCGCTCCTAAGAGACACGTGCTGCTGAGAAAGAGACACTGAGAGACATGCATTGCTGAGAGAGAAACTGAAAGACACACATTGCTGGGAGAGTGGCTGAGAGACAGCAGGCTGAGAGAGACTGAGCATTTTTTCTGAACTTGAAATGTAGCCTGGTGCTTCCCTAATAAACCCCATAATCTGTGAGTTCTGTGTGGCCACTGCAGTGAATTATCGAACCCAGCTGAAAGGTGGTGAGTGCTGCTGGAGGAACGGTTGGTGTCAGGGTTGGTGAAAGGGCTGGAGGGAGGCAGCATGTCTGGCCTCGCAGGAATAGGCCTTGGGCTACTGATGGTGATTCTGTCTTCCTCTTGTGGGGTTAGAGGAGGTCAGAAGATCCGGCCTCCCTTTCCCCTTGGCACCACTTCAGTTCTTAGGGCAAGGACCATGAGTTACCAATTCCATAATCCTCCAGTATTCTGCTGGACATACATTAGGTGGTCAGGAAATATCTGATGAGTGGGGGAAGGGAGAGAGAATAGGTACACTGTACTTGAATAAAACCAGCCAGCCAGGGAGTTGTGGGACCTTAGGAATTCTCTCCAGAGTGAGTGATCCTGACACTTGAGGTCAAAAACAAACCAAACCAAACCTACTGCCATCATGTCAATTCTGACTCACAGTGACCCCCATTGGGTTTCCAAGGTGGTAAATCTTTTGTGTGTGTGTATGTGTGTGTGTGTGTGATTTGGGTGAAAATTTACAGAGCAAATTCACTTTCCATACAGCAATTCACATATACTTTGTCTCATGACATTGACCACAATTTACAAAGCAACAGCTCCCCTCCACTTCCTTCCAACAGTTACCTCTTCCCTGTGTCCATCCCTCCATGCACTCCTGCCCCCTGAGCTGTCTCCTTGTGCATAAGCAGCCCTTCTTTCTCCCATGATTGTTCTCTCCAAGGAGTGTATCTACCTCAGGTAAATGTTCAACTCATATGCCTGTGTTTTGTCTGGTTGGAAACCACAGATGCGGGTTCAATTCCAGACCTGAAGGGCAGCTTGGGGCCACAGTCTCAGTGGTTCCACCAAGTCTTTTCTCCAAACGATTTTGAGTTTTGTTCCACATTGTTCTCCCTCTCTATCAAGGATCTCCCACACAGATCCCCTTCCAAGTGGATGACAGTGGTAGCCAGGCACCATCTAGTTCTTCTGGTCTCATAGTCATACAGGCTGAGGATTGCATGGTGTACCAATCGCGAGGACTAATTGTTTCCATGAATCTTTGGTTTTCTTTATTCTTTGCTCTGGACGAGGAGAGACCCATCATTGCACCTAGATGGCAGCTTGCTAGTTGCCAGTTGCTGTTCGCCAAAGTAGCTGGACAATGAATGAATAAGGAAGACCGAAGAAGACTTGATGCTTTTGAGTTGTGGCGCTGGCGAAGAATGCTGAAAGTACCACGGACTGCTAAAAGAACTAACAAATCTGTCCTGGAGGAAGTGCAGCCAAAATACTCCTTGGAAGCAAGAATGGCCAGACTTTGTTTCACGTATTTTGGTCATGTTGTAAGAAGGAACCATTCCCTGGAGAAGGATGTCATGCTTGGTAGGGTGGAGGGTCGACGAAAGAGGGGGAGGCCTTCAACGAGATGGATTGACACGGTGGCTGCAATGATGGGCTCAAGTATAGCAGGGATTGTGGGGCTGGCGCGGGATCGGGCAGTGTTTCGTTTTGCTGTGCATGGGGTTGCTATGAGTCGGAAACGACTCAACGGCACTTAACAACAACAACAACAATTCACCAAAGTAGGAGGTGGAACAATGTTTTGTATAGTATGTTATGCCAGTTGAGCTTGATGTCCCCTGCGACTATGGTCCCGAGCCCACAGGTTCAACTACTCGGTCCCTCTGGGTAGCTGGCTGTGACCAAGCAGTGACCACAACCTTGCCCCTTGTCAGATCTACTATACACCTGGGAATTCTGATCATTCACATAAACTTATAGGACCATTGTCTGCCAACCCTATACATGTTCTTGGATACACTCCCCAAGGTGATAAATCTTGATGGAAGGAAATTGACTCGTTTTCCTTCCATAGAGCAGCTGGTGGGTTTGACCTGCCAACCTTTTGTTTAGCAGTCAGATGCCTTAGGCACTGTGCCACCAAATACATGAGGACCTGTATTTGGAGAAAACCCTATGAAAAGTCCTGAAGCAGAGCAGGAATTAGGTATGTAAAAATGAGACTGGAGTAGGGTGGAAGTGGTGTCATTCTAGGGAAAGGAATCAAAAGGTAAAGAAACTAGACAGTTTCCTGGAATACACTGAACAGCAAGCTTCTGGCTGGGGCATCGGGTGATTTTGGACAAGAAGGTTGGGAAGGCTGAAAGGTTTTTGATTGTATACCACTTAAAAGGGAAAAAAGAAAATCAGCCCAAACCCCCAAGTAAGTATTTATTTACAAGTCTTATGTACACCTGCAGTAACATTTTAAAGTGTCTGTAGGCACTTTATAAAAATCTACATAAAAACAGAAATTAAAGGTTTGATAAATGTATAATTATGCTAGTATTTTCGTTCTATATCCCAATGTATCATACATACCACACACACCCTGTAGTTCCCACGCACTTTGAAGGCCCTGCTGTCCTCAAAGGAGAAACTCACGTTTCTAGAATAGAGGAGGGGCATGGTCGTAGTTGGCATCCCTGAATTGGCAAACAGTAAAGACGCAGGCATCACATAACAGCGAACGTCTTAGAGTGTTTTTCGTGTGCCAGCCACCTCCTCAGTGCTTTACACATAATTCATATAAAGCTCATAGCAACCCTATGGTGGTGTTGTAATGTTGTTATGTGCCGTGGAGTCGGACTCGACTCATAGTGACCCCCTCCTTGGGTTTCCAAGGCAGTATCACTACGGAAGTAGATTGCCCAATCTTCCTCCCGAGGAGTGGCTGGTGGGTTTGAACCGCCAGTCTTCTGGTTAGCAGTCAAGTGCCTTAGGCACTATGCTACCAGAGCTCCCAAAGTATTATCTTTACTTCACAGATAAGGAAACTGAGGCATACCAAAACACTAAACTCACTGCCATGGAGTTGGTGGCAACTCACAGCGACCCCTCCTTGGGTTTCTAAGGCAGTATCACTATGGAAGTAGATTGCCCCCTCTTCCTTCTGAGGAGTGGCTGGTGGGTTTGAAGAGCCAGTCTTCCGGTTAGCAGTCAAATGCCTTAGGCACAACGCTGCATAGTGAGGCTAAAAAACTTTCCCAGGGTCACATAGAGGGGACGTCGACAGAATCTGAGCCCTCCAAGTCTGATCCCACAGTCCCTGTGCTTAACCGTTACTAATGTGGGAAGGGAACCAAAGTTCTTTCTCTCGCACGCCTCTGATCAAGTCCCTCGCCAATCAGAGATGTGAGAGTGCGAGGATAGAGCAGGAACTCACTAACGGCTAGGTCTTCTATAAAGCGGTCGTCTAAACCAAAACCAAAACTAAACCAAACTCACTGCCATGGAGTCAGTGTCGACTATGACCACCCCTCCTTGGGCTTCCCAGGCGGTATCTCTACGGAAGTATATTGCCCAGTCTTCCTTCCCAGCGCCAGCCTTCTGATAAACAGTCAAATGCCTTAGGCCCTACGCCATTACAACGAAGGTCTATAGGAAGTCCATATACCCGCAAAGAAAACCTCCAAAAGACAACCCATGCAGCCGCGCAGGCGCACATCCACAGGCTTGGTTTCTATGGTTTCCAGGATGCGAAAGCAGAGGGAAGGTCGGCTCCAGGCGTCGTGCTCCAAGTGTCGCGGTGCTGGCATGCTTTGCGGCAGGCACCCGAGTCTCAATCGACCATTCAGTAGCGGCGGCCAACGAGAAGAGAAGAGGGACTCTCGGCAGTACGGTATGTGCTGCGTATGTCCGTGCGGCAGTTTAGGCTTAGGCGCTGCCATTCTAGGTTTATATAACAGATTTGCTCTTGGCTTGCTGCGTGTCTTGGTAGTCCAGGCCTGACCTCTGGACATGTTCTCAGCCTTCATAGGCTCTTCGCCCCACAGCCCGTATCACCCGAGCCGTTAGACTGCACCTATCTCCGCACTGTTTGGAGGTTAATTTAGCTCTCTACCGGACTAATGCTCTGGCCTTCTGTTCCTTCACCTAAAGTGCACGCTCCATATCCCGTCATGATTTCGGCCTCCCCAGCCTTTTTAGTTTGTTTCCTCTTCCTTCCCGTCATGCACCCTGTCCGGTCTGAGTCTTCTCAGTGTTTTCCGCTGTTGCCATAACCTGGAATATTCTGTCCATTGATCTTCACTTGGCAAACTCTTAACCCATTTTAAAGCATTTGCAGGTGTCCTGGGCAGAGCAGATGCTCCCTTATTTGAGCTCTTACTTTCTGGTCTCCTTCGAATAGATGAATAGCTCCCAGTGTGTGTCAGCGTTTTAGTGTCTCCGTTGGAGCTACGTCTTTTTCTTATTCCAGTGCGTGGAACGTAATTACTCAGTAAATAACTGGGAGAATGGATAGAAAATTTTTAAATTAAATTCGTTGGTAAATTTACTGTCCTTACACAACTATAGTGACCCTTTTTTGTGCTTCCGTCCATCCTCTTGTGCAGTTTTTCTTCACTATTATTGTAATCATTTTTTCATTTAACATTATTATGTGTTTTCCACATATATTATCTTTTTTTCCCAATGTCTGTATCATATTTTACTTTAATAAAACACCAAACCAAATCCCCTGAATGATAATTCTGACTCCTAGCGACCCCCACTGGATTCCCAAGGCAGTAAATCTTTACAAAGGCAGATTGCCTCATCTTCCTTCTGCACAGCCCCTGGTGGGTTTGAACCACCAACCTTATAGTTAGTAGTCAAATGCCTTAGGCACTGCACCACTAGAGTGCCTATATTCTACTCAGGGGTGCCAGAATTTAATTTTCCTTTTCTCTAGTGCACATTTAAGTTGTTTGAAATTCATTTTTTCCGGCAGTCACTGAGGCTACTTGCCCCTGCCCTCAAGGCAGTCAGTCCTATGTTGTTGTTGTTGTTGTGTGCCGTGGAGTCAAACCCGACTCATAGTGACCCCTCCTTGGGTTTCTGAGGCAGTATCACTACGGAAGTAGGATTGCCCAACCTTCCTTCCTAGGAGTGGCTGGTGGGTTTGAACCTCCAGCCGTCTGGTTAGCAGGCAAGTGTCTTAGCCACTATGCTACCAGAGTCAGTCCTATAGGGGAGACATAATAGTAAATGGTCTATTACAATGGAGTGCAAAGTATGCCTATGGGGCTCCTCAAAGATTATAGCCTAGAAAACCCTATGGGGCAGTTCTACCCTGTCACATGGGTTTGCCATAAGTCAAAATCATCTCCACAGCACACAATAACAACAACTTTAGCATAGAGAGGTTTTGTGGTTTTGTTTGTTTGTTTGAATTTTTGTTTTATGTTTCTGCATCATTCTTTAGTTCTCTTCCTTGGGTTTTTTGAAAGCACAGAAATGGCTCATCTGCCATAAATTGGAAGAACCTGTCGAGTGAAAAAGTTTGACAAAAAGAATTGGGAAAGTGGTATCAAGTAACTTTCCAGAGAGATGGCTGTTTAATCATAGTTAACAATTTACTTTTTCTTAGACATTTCTCATTTGGTTGCTTTATTGTGTCATTATTTCTTTTTTATTTTCCAGTGCAGCCATGCCTTTCTTTGATGTGCAGAAAAGGCTGGGTATTAACATAGACCAGTGGATGACAATCCAGAGCGCTGAGCAGCCTTACAGGCTTCCAGCTCGATGCTATGCTTTTGAAAAAGAATGGATAGAATGTGCCCACGGAATCGGTGGTATCCGGGCACAGAAGGAATGCAAGATAGAGCTTGATGATTTCACAGAATGTTTGCTTCGTCAGAAAACGGTGAGGAAGTGGTGGAGGTGCGAGCTGAATTGCTGTTTTGTTTCTTTGGGACTACTCGTAAGAGTTTTTAATGGATTGTTGGGCAATGGCTTTTGTGGTAAAACACCTACTCTACTTAGGTACCATGACAAGGAAGTTAAACGCCTTCAGATTGGTGGAGGCCCACTGTTCCTCAGTGTACTTTCTCATCTTCCACTGTAGCCATCAGGCTAGAAATTGCGTATGTGTCTATTTCCATTTTGCAGTGGGCTGTAAAACAAAGAATATCAACCAGCCTTGAATATTTGCCCTTGAAAATCTTTGGGTGACAATATTTCAAATTCACGGAGCCTTCATTAGGGAAGAGGTTAAAACTCTGCAGATCTGCTACATTGAATCTTACATAGCAGTCCTAGGACAGATTTCTATTCTGGGGTGATGGGGGTGTTAATGAGATTGCTTTAGGTGAGTCTGGCCACAGATGAAGAAAGAAAATGGATATTAACAACATGATGTCCATCTTTGCTAGAGTTGAATGGGGAGCATAACATAATAGGGTTCTGTTGTTGCTGAAAGAAGAAATCCTAAATGGCTATGGCTGGCATTTTGCCCATTTCTGTGTTTCAGCTATAACAAATAGAAATGTTTTTATTGCTCCCTACTCCTTGGGGTTTGGGAAGACAATTTAGATTTTCAGTTAAATTTATACCATAGTTATCTGGAGCAAAATTCTCAAATATTTTACCTCAACATCTATGTGATGGCATTGGAGTGAAATGAAGCCAAACTTGGAAGGAAAGAGGTAGGGTAGCATCGGGTGATAATTTAGCTTTGATCTCTGTAGGATTATTGATCATTGAATAATACTTTATGGTCACTGAAGAACCAGTGGAGAGTCCCAGTTGGCCACCTTCCAGCTATTTAGTTCACAACATGCTTTCTCATATAGTTCCCAAGGTTATTTATTATTCAGATTCAGACTTTCCTCATTTTGGAAGAGAAGGCAGTCTGGTGAGGTGAAAGAACATTGGCTTGGATGCCAACCACTCGGGAAAGTATCAAAACTGGAGATCCTGAATAGAGTGTGAGGAAAAATGTGGAACATAATCCAACAACACAGTAATGACCAGAATCACTGGTTGGATGGAGTCTGGTGGGACCGGCAATACTATGGCCCTGAGATACACTTCGGGCATGGAACAAAACTCAATCCCAGGGGCTGGCTCTCAGCCCAATAGTAAACAAGATGTATACGCAGACCCCTCAATCCAGGGTGATGCACCCACATACTCTATGGAGATACATCCCTTGGAGCAATTGATGAGGGGCAACATTCACACAGAGGAAATGTAGGACACACAGGAGTGCGTAACTATGAGGGGCTTGGTGGGGGTCACTGGGAAGGGAGGGGAGGAGAGTGGGTTAGGGTTGGGGATGGTAATTAGGAGTGAAATTAAGTGTACACGAAAAGTTGAATGTAAAACAAACTCTGCTCTGTAAATTTGCACCTAAAGCACACACACACACAAAATAGTAATAAAAAGAAAGAACTTTGGATTGGGTGGGACTCAGGAAAGGCTGGTTTTGATGCTGCTTTTGTCACCACTAGTTTTGTGACTTTGGATAAGTCACTTTCCCTTCTTGGTCTTGGTTTCTTTATCTGGAACAATTAAAGAGTTGCTCTAAGATTACTTCCTAATTCCGTGTGTGTAGACAGATTTCCTTTTTAGAGGTCAACTAAACCTTCCCATAGAGGAAGGAAACTAGTGAATCGGGGATTTTGGAATCATTCTGTGTTTTACTTCAGTTTGTCATTTTCCTAATCTTCACATTGATTATATCTGGGGAAAGCAGTGTGTCACCTAAAGCTTTCTCCTAGCTTAAGCTCTTAGATGCAGTTCTTTGAATACAGTAATACAGTATAAATACTTAATATTTATTAAGTATTCTAAATATTTAATTTATAATCATGCATATATTTCTGACAACGGTCCTGTGAGATAAGTTGCTATTATTTTCCTGCTTATACAATGAAACACCTGAGGCAAAGAAATGTTAAGGATATTCTCTAAGATCAAATACTAAGTGGTAGAGCTGAGATTTGAATCTGGCAAGGCTGGCTACAGAGTCTTTGTTTTTATCCATGCGTTAAGTGGTTATTAGTGCTAGCTTGGGAGCTCTGGTAGCATAGTGGCTAAGACACTTGCCTGCTAACCAGATGGCTGGCGGTTCAAACCCACCAGCCACTCCTCGGAAGGAAG
>NW_006921779.1:566921-575206 GCF_000298275.1 Orycteropus afer afer | reverse complement strand
GTTGGGCAATCCTACTTCCGTAGTGATACTGCCTCGGAAACCCAAGGAGGGGTCGCTATGAGTCGGGTATGACTCGACGGCACATAACAACAACCACAAGTGCTAGCTTGGAAAAAGATTTGACTTCTGGTGTTGTCATAGCTCAATCATTACTAGTCTTCTGTTGGGAGACTCTTTTATAAAGAAATGTTTAAAAAAAAAAAAAAATACTGTCTTCAAAATAGCTAATGTGTACATCAATATTTAGCATACCTGAGGTTTTTCCTACTGAAGTTAGTTACTGACAGATTCTTCAGGGGCAATCAGATGTTTAACTGAATGAATATAGTAACTCCTCTTGCCTTTGTAAAGAGTTACTAATTGAAAAATTATTGGAGTACCTATTATGACAGGAACTTTTCTAGACACTGGAAAAGTAGAAGTAAAACAGCAAAACGTCCTTTCCCTTGTGGAGCATATATTCTAATGATGCATGGGAGCAGAAAATTCACAAACAAGTGAAAGAAATATAGTGAGTTGGGATGATAAGTGCAATGGGGAAAACAGAGAGGGTAGAAAGTGCTGGAATTGGGAGCTCGGTGGATACTATTTTAAATAGAGTAGTCAGAGAAGAGCTCATGGATAGGAGACATTTGAGCAGAGACTTAAAGGGAGTGAGCTACTTCCCATGAATGGGAGGGGAAGAATGTTTTAGGCAGAGGAAACCACAAGTGAGGAAGTCCTTGAGTTGGAACACAGTTAGGGAAAGGATATTAGGAGACAGAGTCAGAGTGATAGACCTTGTAGCCAGTGTAAGGATTCTGCTTTTTTTCTCAGGGATGTGAGAAGTCATTGGAGGGTTTTGAGCAAAAGGATAATGTGATCACGATTAGGAATTATTTTTTTTCATAGAATCCAGGAACTAGTTCATTGTTGTGCTTTCACACATTTTTGTGTGGCATGACTTTGATTTGTTGGGAAGCAACCAATGGCCTGTCTGAGAATAGGCAGAACCCAGGGCTAAGCAGTGACCAGTGGCTGAGCAAATAATTAGGCTTTTACTTCAGTGTTGTAAAAGAGACCTCATATTGGCTCTTTCAGCTTCACTTATACCCTGTAAACAGCACCGGAAGCAATGTCACCTTCTCAAAGAGACGTCGGGAGTATACAAGCTGTGCAGTGATCTTAGCTTTTAATATTTCAAAAAATTTTAATGTGCACATGTATGCTTCTCAAAGGTTTTTGATCTATATGTTTTTTGTTGTATATGTAAATATATCTATATTCCTATATATGATCAGAACATTTTAGTTACTAGCTTTCAAAAAGGTACTACTTTAAAGATGGGCTTTATCATTTCAGAGGTCCTTTAGAATGAAAATCTTTCATAGTTTAAAAATGAAAGCAAATCTAGCTCGGTTTCTCCAGTTCTCACTTTCTGAGGCCTTAAATACTTTTCTCCTTTGACAGATGAAACGCATGGCTGCCATCAGGAAGCAGCGGGCTAAGCTGATAAAGGAGGGGAAGTACATTCCTCCACCTCACCACTCCGGCAAGGAGGAGCCCAGACCCTGAGCCAAGCAGCTGCTGATAACTGGAGGCTGATTTTCATGTTCTCTCTTCTCCATTGAAAGATAGTTTACTGAAAACTTCATGAAAGTGTCTAAAAATAAAAGATTGTTCCATCCTATTCTGTTTTCTCCTGGATTATATTTTGCTATAATGAGATTGCATCCTTTGGTTTTGTTTGGAAACATAAAAACCTGTGCCTAAAAAAAAGTAGCATCTAGGGAATAATAACTTTTTAATGAATGCTTACTATGTTGTTGTTGTTGTTGTTACGTGCCGTCGAGTCAAACCTGACTCATAGCGACCCCTCCTTGGGTTTCCGAGGCAGTATCACTACGGAAGTAGGATTGCCCAACCCGTTAACATATATTAAATATGTTAACTCATTTAAAAAGTTGCAGTGTTCCTTAGTGCTTGCTTTCTGGTTTTCACAAGGACAGACTTGGGCTGGGAAGGGAAAGGAGTAGAGAGAGAAATTGTATGTTTCCTTAAGTTCTGTGAAGTCTAAGCCTAAGAAAATGCTAGATTCAGATATCTTAATTTTGAAGAGGCAAATTGTTTTAATCTGCTATCTTATGTCACTTATGTTTTAGTACTTCTAAGTGACATGTTTGGAAACATGTTTCTGAAATGTAAAAGGGAACCCTACAAAAACTAATATAGTGAGAACACTGATATCCAACAACATTTTGAACTGTAAATGTCAGTTGCCAGAATTGAATATAAGGTTCTTCCCAAAAGGGAAAGTACATTGTGTCCTAGTCTCAAAATGGGAAGGATGGGATTTGGCATTTCATCAGGGTCCTGCTTGATCCTTGTTCCAGGGCAAATCTTGTAGCCAAGCAGCACTTCTGTAAGCCCACTTACTAATTAATTAATCTCAGTAGAACAGCAAGCTGGATGCCTTCCAGCAGGATCCTGTATTGTGTGGCCTTGTTGTCTTCTGTGCTCTGTACACAAGTTTCTCAGAGTTTTTTAAATCCAAAATGGCACTCTGCATACATATTTTTGGAAAATTCTAAGCCAGAGAGAGCAGAGAGGAAAGCAAAATGCAAACCAAGGCTCAAAGTCAATCTGTGCACTTTGAGTTTCACTCAGAACACCCACTGCTTCTGCATAAAGTCCTTCCCTTGGCGAGCCATATCCCTAAACTTAGAACTTGTACGAAATAATGAATTTCTTTATTGTATAAGCCACTTGTGGTTGGATTTCCAGTCACTTGCAATGAAAAAAAAGCCCAAATGAATAACAAATACATCAGAGTTGCTTCATTTTACACTTTTAGGAAACAGGCCTAGAAAAGTGAAGTCACTTACCTGGTATCAGAGATGTATGTACTTTCTTTGTTCTCCATTGCTGTTAAGTCAATTCCAACTAGCAACTTTGTAGGACAAAGTAGAACAGCCCCATAGGGTTTCCAAGGCTGAAAATTGTTATGAAAGCAGATGGTCACATC
The DNA here is from genome assembly GCF_000298275.1 of Orycteropus afer afer. Taxonomy (NCBI): domain Eukaryota; kingdom Metazoa; phylum Chordata; class Mammalia; order Tubulidentata; family Orycteropodidae; genus Orycteropus; species Orycteropus afer. The sequence continues at coordinate 572,202 of NW_006921779.1, read as the reverse complement.
TCTCTTTTGCAGCACATATGGTGGGTTTGAAGCCATGACCTTTTGGTTAGAAGCCAGGCACTTCAACCACTGCATCACCAGGGTTCCAATGTAAGTAGTAGAGCCAGGATTTGAATCTAGGTCTAGATTTCTGCGTATGACTACAATATAGAAGGTCTAGGGAGACCTTTGCTACTGTATCTAGGTCTAGACTTGTGCTTATGACAAGAATACAAGGTCTTGAGTGATCCTTGCTTTTGTGATAACAAAAAACTAGATAAAACAAATACTTTTCCATAAGACTAACAAAAAGCAATATATGCAAGGAATCCTTGATTAATTGAATCCCAGAAAGACTGTAAGTGAGCAGAAAGTTGGTCAGTTTCTAGTTCTGGAAGTTGGCTCCTGGTGTGGGTATAAGTGTGCTTGCCACAAAGGAGACATTGCAGGGACAAGGGGAAATCAGCCGAGTCTGGGATGATGGTATGAAGTGGGAGGACAGATTAGAATCCGGAAGAATCTCAAACAAAAACAAATTGCCTGGCTCAACAATTCTGTCCTCACTCCTGCCACCTCCCTCCAAATTTTGCTGAGAAAGCAGAAATAGTGTAGTTCTGCACATTCACAGAGAGTGCAGTTTGTGACACTGTCGGAGTTGAATCCAAAGGTGAGCCAAAAGTATCTGAAAGTGCAACCAACCCCTTCCCAGCTTGAATTCTTTCAAGTTCAAAAAAGCATCTATGAAGGTTAGGAGTTGGGTTAATGACAAGTGAAATCAGTCTAATTAAAGTTGAGACTCAGCTCTAACTCTGTGACACATCTGAATGACCAGCCCCTCTAATTGTTAGAGGAAAGGGCTTTCACTTTTTGGGAAATACTATATTTCATTCTCCACTGTTTTTTTATACACAATAAGTGGAATACAATATCAAATTGCAAGACATGCAAAGGAAGGCTGGGAAATGTGACCTATAATCAAGGGGAAAATAGTCAATAGAACTACTATAATATAAATAAATTTATTGTAAACTTAAAATTCTAAAATTGAAAAAGTGTCTCAAATAAATTCATTGGATGGGCTTCACAGCGGATTGGATATGCAAAAGAAAGTATCAGTGAAAGTAAATAAAGATAAAGCAGAGGGGAAGAAAACCCTGGAATGTCAGTACTCATGGGATAGTATAAAGCAGTCTATACATTATTGGAGTCTCAAAAGGAGAGGAAAGAGAATGTGGCATACAAAGTATGGTAGTTAAGGTTGTGTGTCAGCTTGGCTGGGCCTGGTTTTGAGTGGCTGGGTAGCTGGATATGGTTATTCCCCATGATGTGACTGGTAATCAACTCCATGGTGGAATCTACTGTGAGCAGCTGAATAGCTGTCTTAGAGATGTGGTCTGCTTCCTGTATATAAGGAGAAGGTTTGAGAAAGGTCTCTGAGCTTTTTGGCACACTTGGAGCCTGCATTTAGACAAGTCTTCATTCAGTAGCCTGCTATGTTGTCTGCTGATCTTGAAACTGTTTTTGGACTTGTGATGGTCTGCCATGTTGCTTGATAATCTTGGGACTGTGCCATTTTACTTGTTGTCCTTGGGTTTGTCAGCCTCAGCAACCAGCAGCTGGCTGAGTCAAGGCAAGCCTCCAACTCCACTGGGCCAGGAGCAAGAGGCAGAGCTGAAGCCCAAGGTCGAGGAGCCTTCACCCAGCCCCTAGAGCTGGCACATTGAACTCGGATTAATAGCCTCCTAAACTGTAAGAGAATAAAACCCTGTTTGTTAAAGTTATCCATTTGTGGTATGTCTGTTACAGCAGCACTACAGAACCCAAACACAAAGGATTTAAAAACAATCCCACAGTAAAAGAAATTTAAAGTTCGATTTTCAATAGTATCAAAAAGGATAAGATACATAGGAATCAATTTAACAAAAGTGCAAAATTTATACTCTAAAAACTACAAAACATTAGTGAAAGACATTAAAGAAGACCTAAGTAAATGGAAAGACAGACCATGTATATAGATCAAAACACAATATTGTTAGGATGGCAATACTCCTCAAATAGATCTATAGATTCAGTATAATCCCTACCCAAATTCCAGTTGGTTTCTTATAGAAATGACAAACTGATTCTAAAATACATACAGAATTATAAGAGACCCAGAATAACCAAAACAATTTTAAAATAAGGAACAAATTTAGATGAATCACTTCCCAATTTCAAAACTTACTACATTAGCAGACAATGTATTTATGTTAATGGTTAATGCTGTGTTAATAGGAATAATTTGGGAAAAGATAGTGAAAATGGTTGTACAACTTGATGAATGCTATCAGTGTCACTGAATTATACTGGTAGAGATTGTTGAAGTGGTGTATGTTTTGTTGTGTATATTTTCACTATAATTAAAAAAATATAAAAAGATATGTATCCTGAAAAAGATACGTGTTCCTACAAAGCAACAGTAATCAAGACAGTGTAATACTGGCACAAATATAGATCAATGGAATAGAAATGAGACTCCAGAAATAAACCCATATATCTTTGGTCAGTTGATTTTGACAAAGGTACCAAAGCCATTAATTGGGAAAGAATCACCTTTTCAACAAATGTGCTGGGGTAACTGGATGGCCATATGCAAAAAAATGAAGTTGGATACTGTACCTAGTGCCACTCTGACAAGAAAATACCACAAATGGGATGGCTTTAACAAACAGGAATTTATTCTTACAATTTGGAGGCTTTAAGTCCAAGTTGAAAGTGCCAGGCTCTGGGGGCTAGATAAAAGCCCCTCAACCTTGGGCTTCAGCTCTGCCTCCTGCTCCCCACCCACTAAAGCTAGAGACTTTTCTTCACTCACATAGCTGCTGGCTGCTGAAACTGACAAGCCCAAGATTGGCAAGTAAAAAGGCACAGTCCCAATGTTACCAAGCCATACGGCAGGCCAGTAATTCAAGTCCATTGGAAATCCCAAGGTCAGCAGAGTATGGCAGGTTGCTGAACAATGACACAGCTACATGCATGGTTCAAGTGTGCCATATGCTAGAGACTATGCCCAGGGCTTCTCTTTATATACAGGAAGCAGACTGCATCCCTAAGGCAGCTACTCAGCTGCTCACAGTAGATTCCACTATAAAATTGATTACCAGTCTCATCATGGAAAATACTACATCCAGCTGCCCAACCACTCAACGAGGCCCAGCCAAGTTGACACACAAACTTAACTACCACAGATCCCTACTTACACCATATACAAAAATTAACTCAAAATGTATCAAAGACCTAAATCTATGAAACTCATAGAAGAAAATATAGGGGTAAATCTTAGTGACCTTAGAGTAGACAATGGATTATTTGTTTTGACACTGAAAGTATAGGCAACAAATTAAAAAATAAATTGGACATCAGCAAAATTTAAAACTTTCATGCTTCAAAGATGTTATCAACAAAATGAAAAGACAATCTTGAGAATGAGAGAAAACATTTGCAAATCATGTATCTGGTAAGGGACTTGTATTCAGAATATATAAAGGACTTGTTACTAAAAAGATAACTCAATTTTAAAATGGGCAGAAGACTTGAATAAACATGTTTTCCAAAAAAGATATCCAAATGGCCAATAAGATATGAAAAGATGCTCAACATCATTAGATGTCAAGGAAGTGCAAATCAAAACCACAATGAGATAACTACTCATACCCACTGTTGTTAGGTGTAGCAGAGTCAGTTCTGACTCATAGTGGCCCTGTGTGCAACAGAATGAAACATAGTCCCCTACACTGTCTTCAGAATTTTTGCTATATTTCAGCCCATTGTTGCAACCACTGTGTCAATCCATCTCGTTGAGGGGCTTCCTCTTTTTTGCTGACCCTCTGCTTTACCAAGCATGATACCCTTCTCCAGGAACTGGTCTCACTTGATAACATGTCCAAAGTACATAAGATGAAATCTTGCCATCCTTGCTTCTGAGGAGCATTCAGGCTGTACTTCTTCCAAGAAAGATTTGTTCATTCTTCTGGCAGTCCATGTGATATTTAATATTCTTCACTGACACCACAATTAAAATGTATCGATTCTTCTTTGGTCTTCCTTATTCATTGTCCAGCATTCACAGACATACGTTGCTGTTGTTGGTAGGTGACGTTGAGTTGGCACCAACTCATAGTGACCCTATGTACAAGAGAACAAAACACTGCCCAGTCCTGTGCCAGCCTCACAATCCTTGCTATGCCTGAGCCCATGGTTGCAGCCACTTTGTCAATCCATCTCATTGAGAGCCTTCCCCTTTTTTGTTGACTCTCCCCTTTACCAAGCATTATATCCTTCTCCAGGGAATGGTCCCTTCTGACAACATGATCAAAGTAAGTGAGACAAAGTCTGGCCATTCTCACTTCCAAGGACCATTGCAGCTGCACTTCTTCCAGGACAGATTTGGCATCCTCTTGGCAGTCCATGGTACTTCCAGTATTCTTTGCCAACATTGCAACTCAAAAGCATCAACTCTTCGTCAGTCTTCCTTGTTCATTATCTAGCTATCACATGCATATGAGGCAATTCAAAACACCATGGCTTGGGTTAAGATGCACCTTAGTCTTCAAGGAGACATCTTTGCTCTTCAGCACTTGAAACAGGTCTTTTGCAGATTTCCCCAGTGCAATACGTCATCTGATGTTTTGACTGCTTCTTCCATTGGTGTTGATTGTAGAACCAAGTGATACGAAATTTTTAACAACTTCAATCTTTTCTCCATTTATCATAATGGACCAGTTGGGAGGATTTTGGTTTTCTTTATGTTGAGATGCAATCCATACTGCAGGCTAAAGTCTTTAATCTTCATCAATAAGTGCTTCAAGTCGTCTTTACTTTCAGCAAGCAAAGTTGTGTCATCTGCATATCTCAGGTTGTTAATGAGTTTTCCTCCAATCCTGAATCCTGATGCTGTGTTCTTCTTCATATAGTCCAGCTTCTTGGATTATTTGTTCAGCATACAGATTGAATAAGTATGGTGAAAGGATACAACCCTGACGCACTGCCTTCCGGATTTTAAACCATGCAGTATCCCCTTTGTTCTGGTTACCTAGTGCCGCTCTGACAAGAATTATACCACAAATGGGATGGTCTTATTCTTACAATTTGGAGGCTTTAAGTCCAAGTTTAAAGTGCCAGACTGTAGGGGCTGGGTGAAAGCCCCTCAACCTTGGGGTCCAGCTCTGCCTCCTGCTCCCAGCCCACTGGAGCTAGAGGTGTTTCTTCACTCAGACAGCTGCTGGCTGCTGAGGCTGAGAAGCCCCAAGGTTGACAAGTCAAA
>NW_006921779.1:566306-566768 GCF_000298275.1 Orycteropus afer afer | reverse complement strand
CAATGTTACCAAACCACATGGCAGGTCATTAACTTAAGACCTTTGTAAGTCCCAAGGTTGGCAGAGCATAGCAGGCTGCTGAGCAACGACATGGCTACATGCAGAGTCCAAGCATGCCACAGACTAGAGACCACACTCAAAGGCTTCTCCTTACATACAGGAAGCAGACCACATACCCAAAGGCAGCTACCCAGCTGCTTGTGGTAGATCCCACCATGGAGTTGATTGCCAGCCTCCTCATGGGGATTAACTACCACCAGCTGCCCAGCCACTCAACCAGGCCCAGCCAAGTTGACACACAAACCAAACTACCACACCCTTGTTCCGTTCAAATGACAGCCTCCTGATCCATGTACAGGTTCCTCATGAGCACAGTCAAGTGTTCTGGAATTCCCATTCTTCTCAATGTTATCCATAATTTGTTATGATCCACACAATCAAATGCTATTGCATAGTCAATAA
>NW_006921779.1:554940-566016 GCF_000298275.1 Orycteropus afer afer | reverse complement strand
CATCTGTTTGTTGAAACATCTCAATGGGTATTCCATCAATTCCTGGAGCCTTACTCTTTGCCAATTCCTTCAGTGCAGCTTTGACTTCTTCCTTCAATATCTTTGCTTCTTGATCATATACCACCTCCTGAAATGGATGAACATCGACCAGTTATTTTTGGTACCGTGACTGTGTATTCCTTCCATCTTCTTTTAATGTTTCCTGCATCATTCAATATTTTGCCCCTAGAATCTTTCAGTATTGCAACTTGAGGCTTGAATTTTTCCTTCAGTTCTTTCAGCTTGAGAAATGCTGAGCATGTTCTTCTCTTTAGGTTTTTCTAACTCCAGGTCTTTGGACATTTCTTTATAATAACTGACTTTGTCTTCTCAAGCTGCTCTTTGTAATCTGTTCAGCTCTTTTATCTTGTCATGTCTTCCATTTGCTTTAGCTACTCTCCACTCAAGGGCAAGTTTCAGAGTCTCCTCTGACATCCATTGTGGTCTTTTCTTCCTTTCCTGTATTTTTAATGACCTTTTGCTCTCTTCATGGATGATGTTCTTGATGTCATGCCACAATTCTTCTGGATTCCAGTCACTGGTGTTCAAGGCATCAAATCTATTCTTTCAATGGTCTCTAAATTCAGTAGGGATATAATCAAGGTCATATTTTGGCTCTCGTAGACTTGTTTTAATTGTCTTCAGCTTCAACTTGAACTTGCACATGAGCAGTTGATGGTCGGTTCCACAATCAGCTCCTGGCCTTATTTTGGCTGAAGGTATTGAGCTTCTCCATTACCTCTTTCCACAGATGTAGTAGATCTGATTCCTGTGTATTCCATCTGGCAAAGTCCACATGTATAGCTGTCATTTATGTTGTTGTAAAAAGTTATTTGCAATGAGTAAGTTGTTCATATTGCAAAATTTTATCATACATTCTCCAGCATTATTTCTATCACTAATGCCATATTTTCCAACTACTGGTGACTCTTCTTTGTTTCCAGCTTTTGCATTCCAATCACCAGTGATAATCCACACATCTTGATTACATGTTTGGTCAATTTCAGACTGCAGAAGTTGGTAAAAATCTTCAATTTCCTCATCTTTGGCTTTGGTGGTTGGTGCGTAAATTTGGATAATAGTAGTATTAACTGGTATTCCTTGTAAGTGTATAGATATTATCCTATCACTGACAACATTGTACTTCAGGATAGATCTTGAAATATTCTTTGTGATGATGAATGCTACACATTCCTCTTTAATTTGTCATTCCCAGCATAGTAGATCATATGGTTGTCTGATTCAAAATGGCCATAATGCCTAGGATATCAATCTTTATGCATTCCATTTAATTTTTTACAACTTCCAATTTCCCTAGATTCATACTTTGTACATTCCATGTTCCAATTATTAATGGATGTTTGCAGCTATTTATTCTTATTTTGAGTTGTGCCACATCAGCAAATGGAAGTCCTGAAAGCTTTACTCCATCCATATCATTAAGGTTGACTCTACTCTGAAGAGGTAGCTCTTCCCCAGTCGTATTTTGAGTGCCTTCCAACCTGATGGGCTCATATATTGGACACTATATTGAACAATGTTTCAGGGCTATTCATAAAGTTTTCCAGTAATATATCACACAGTGTTTCACAGCTATTCATAAGGTTTTCACTGGCCAATTCTTTAAGAAGTAGATGGCCCATTCCTTCTTCCCAGTCTGTCTTAGTCTGGAAGCTCCACTGAAATCTGTCCACCATGGGTGACCCTGCTGGTATTCAAAACACCAGTGGCATAGCCTCCAGCCTCACAGCAACACACAAGCCACCACGGTACGACAAACTGACAGGCAAATGGTGGTCACATGTATACGAGGCAATTGAAAATACCATGGCTTGGGTCAGGCACACCTTAGTCCTTAAGGTGACATGTTTACTTTTTAACACTTTAAAAAGGTCTTTTGTAACAGATCTGCCCAATTCAATACAGCAATTGCTTTCTTGCTTGCTGCTTCCATAGTCATTGACTATGGATCCAAGTAAAATGAAATCCTTGACAACTTCAATCTTTTCTCCATTTATCATGATATTGCTTACTGCTCCAATTGTGAGAATTTTTGTTTTCTTTATGTTGAAGTGTATGTAATGCATAATGAAGACTGTAGTCTTCATCAGTAAGTGCTTCAAGTCCTTTCTACTTTGAATAAGCAAGGTTGTGTCATCTGCCTATCGCAGGTTGTTAAACAGACTTCCTTCAATCCCAATGGTCACATTCTTCTTCATATAGTCTACCTTCTCAGATTATTTCTCAGCATATGCATTGAATAAGTATGTTGAAATGACACAACCCTGATACACACTTTTCCTGATTTTAAACCATGTAGAATGATCAGCGGGAAATAAGACCAAAGTCAACTTGCTGCTCTATGCCTTCTATAATCACACAAAAAAGTCTAATGTCTTCCCTTAAATAAAGAAAATAAATCAATAAACTCAAACTATTTAGAACAATAACTGAGCACTGGCACTCAAATATCATACCATTTTGAGGTCAATTTTTAATAGTCAGATCCTAGAGAATTGACCCTTTAAATTTTTACTCCCAGCTTAGTTTAGTTTCACTTTTTTTGTTGTTTTGTTTAGTTATAATTTTTTCTTCTTTTTCCCTTCCAGAAAGAATTGTATGAATGTTCTGATCATTACCATCCAGCTGGTTCCAGCTGTTGTTAAGGTTCTCATATATGGACTAGGATAAATATTTCCTGTTGAAAACATCTATGGTGCTACCAAAATTGGTATGGTTTTTATTCTACTTCTTGTCACTGCCCTTACAATAATACTTGCTACTTCTGATGCACTTATTTTTTATTATTGTTTTTCTATTTTTAAAAAATTATTATTATTGTTGTTATGTGCCATTGAGTCGGACCTGACTCATAGTGACCCCTCCTTGGGTTTCCAAGGTAGTATCACTACACAAGTAGATTGCCCAACCTTCCTTCCGAGGAGTGGCTGGTGGGTTTGAACCATCAGCCTCCTGGTTAGCAGTCAAGTGCCTTAGGCACTATGCTACCAGAGCGCCTAAAAATTATTATATATATATATATATATATATATATATATACACACACACACACACATTTGCCAGTTCAACATTTTTCAGGTGTACAGTTTAGTAGTATCAATTACATTAATCATGTTGCATGATGCACTTATTATTTACTAGACCCTCTTATATGTTTTATATATAACAACCTATAATCCTCATAATAGTCTTCTGATATTACTGATGAGGAAGCTGAGGCTTAACAATTATGTAGCTGGCTCAAGGCTTCACAGCTAATAAATGACATAACCATGATTCATGATTCATAGGGGAGCTAGTGTCGATAGTTAAAAGATATAGTTCTTTTTGGGATGATGTAATGTTCTAAAATTGATTGTGGTGAATATACTAAAAACCTTTGACTTGTAAACGTGAATGGATGAATTGTATGGTATGTGAAATACATCTCAATAAAGCTTTTACAAGAAAAAAAAAGTATTTGAAGAAATAATAACTGGAAAATTCCCAAACTGGATGAAAAATATCAAACCATGGATCCCAGAAGCTCAGTAAACCACAAAAGCTCAGAGACCTTTCTCTAAGCTTCTCCTTATTTACTGGAAGCAGACTACATCCCTAAGGCAGCTTCAGCTGCTCACAGCAGATTCCACCACGGAGCTGATTACCAATCTCATCATGGGTAATAAATGCATCCAGCTGCCACGCCACTCAAAACCAAGCCCAGCCAAGTTGACACATAACCTTAACTGCCACAGCAGCATTTCCATAATACTTTAAAAGTGGAGACAACCCAAATGTCCATCAGTGGACAAATAAGTAAAGAAAATGTGGTATATCCATACAATAGATTGTTGTTGTTGTTGTTGTTTGCCGTCGAGTTGGCCCCAACTCATAGCAACCCCTCCTTGGCTTTCTGAGGCAGTATCACTACAGAAGTAGGATTGCCCAACCTTCCTTCTGAGGAGTGGCTGGTGGGTTTGAACCGCCAGCCTTCTGGTGAGCAGTCAAGTGCCTTAGGCACTATGCTAATAGATTACTACTTGACTATAATGAAATATTGATACCTGCTGCCACATGAATGGTCCTTGGAAACATTATGTTAAATAAAAGAAGCCAGTCACCAAAGACCACATACTATGTGATTCCATTTATATGAAATGTCTAGAAAAGACAAATCTAAAGAGACAGAAAATAGGTTAATGGTTGCCTAGAGCTGGGGCATGGGGGAGCTAGTGTTGATAGTTAAAAGATATAGTTTCTTTTTGGATGATGAAATGTTCTAAAATTGATTGTGGTGAATATACTAAAAACCCTTGACTTGTAAACTGTGAATGGATGAATTGTATGGTATGTAAATTACATCTCAATAAAGCTTTTACCACAAAAAAAAAGAAAAAGTATTTGAAGAAATAATAACTGACAACTTCCCAAACTGGGTGAAAAACATCAACCCATGGATCCAAGAAGCTCAGCAAACCACAAGCAGGACAAATCAAAGAAAAGTAGGCCTTGGCACTCCACAGTCAAATTGCAGACAGCCAAAAATAAAGAGAATATTCTAAGGGAAAACCATGATAAGAATGATACCTGATTGTGCAACAGGAATAATAGAAGTCAGAAGGCAATGGAACAACTTCTCTAACGTGCTGAAAGAAGAAAGCTGTCAACTTAAAGTTATACATTCAGTGAAATTATCCTCCAAATATATATGTAAGGAGTCTCAGTAATAGAGTAGTAGATTGTAGCATAGTAGGCCTCCAACTGTTAGCAATTACCGTGGACAAAATGTAGCCCAGGGACAGTAATGGGAACTGGCTACACAGATGAGACGAGCCATGAATGTAAGTGCAGGAGTTTATTGATGGCACTAGGGAGCTCCCTGTAGGTTTAGGAAGAAAGGGTGAAGGGATCAGAGCAGAGCTTTTAGTAAAGTGATCTGACAGTTTCCATGAGGGATGGATGGAAAAAAAAAAAAAGAGGCTGAATCTGTGTTTTTTTTTAAGAAGTACTTGTTGATGCAGCACATGGATAAGTATCTGTATGAATACAATCCCAAAAATGTCAAGATTGATTCAGTCCCCCCTTTCCTGCTTCTCAATCATTTCTGACACCAGCCATCCATGAGGGACATTCTCTCTTTGATCCTAGCCACTCACAGCTAGAGCAGATCTCATAGGTTAAAAGAACATCATCCTTTAGACTGCCAAATAGGCAGATGTCAACTGCAAGTTTGGAAGTTCACATGACACTCTCACTTTCACCTGCTGGCACCCCTTCTCCTTTGGGTTTAATAATTCACTGGAGCAACTCACAGAACTTCATGAAAAGAACTATATAGGATCATCATGAGAAAGATGCATGAGTGAGAGCTGGGAAATTTCCCAAAACAGAGCTGCTGTGTCTCGGGTCATGATACCCTCCCTTCACTGGCCACCAGGAAGCTCCTAAATCTTGCCTCCTGAGACTAGTTGACATCAGCCTCCAGGTAAGTCTTTTCTGGTCTGGCCAGCCCCCACTTGCCAGCACAAATCCTCAGGTATGACCTGGAAGTTCCAGACCAATGCAACTCCCAATTACTCTAAAGGTCATTTCTCCAGACCCGAGGACAAAGACCATCTTACTTAGGGTAAAACTAGGTACTTTACCTCACACCCAGCAATCACCAGCCTGGAGGAAGCAAGAAGAATAGTGGGAAGACCGGTGCAAGGGCTCAGATCTGGCCTAAGATAGTGGCAGTGAATATGCAGCAAAGGGGATGGCAGGGAAGCACCCTGCAAGGTTAAAGCCCCTGCACTCCTAAACAAGGGCAGCCCTGGAGTCCTAGCCTGGAGTCAGCAAAATGGTGTCTTCTTCCCCACTACCCATCCTGGGCTCTTGGAGGACTCACTTAATTCCACTGACAATTAAAATTCTTAGAATTAGCGACTGTCACTGGCAAACCACAGATATTTGAACAGAAATGACACAGGTCAGGGCTACTTTAATCTGCATACCAGTTGGAGACACTTCTGTCCCAGTCCTGGTTGAAGGCCAGAGCAATCCTGGAGTACTGTGACTTTCACTGCCTGGTCAGCTCCTCCAGCCATGAGAAGAATGGAGAGAACTCAGAGTTATAAAATCCTACTTGGAGCTTCAAGGTCAGTAGATATGTCACTTGCCTCATAGCATCAACTAATCCAAAAACCCAATCTGGGTCACTTTTGCCTGAAGTAGGATCTGGGGAGTGTGGGCTCTATCAGGATCCTATACCAAGTCCAGGATCAGTTCCAAAAGCAAGGCAGAGCAAAGTGCCCTCCTAGCCCAGACAATAGAAAGAAGTTAGGACAACAGCTACAAGAGGAGCAGTTCTGTATCACTGAGCTTTTTTCTCCTGTTCCTTCTAGAATGAAGTGGTCAGTGACAAGAACACCAGCCATTGCATTGCCTCATGTTCCTCAGATAAGTCCAGTCAAGCTTCTGAATGAATGATGGGATTGAGTCTGGAAACCTGATCTATAACTCACTATTATGAGTAGTGCTTGGAGGGTCCCAACAGGAAACTGATAGTGTGTTCAATTTATGATGATTTGGAGATCATTCAATAAAGACATTATTTACAAAAGTTGAACAGAATGTAGAGAAACGACAAAAGAGATGCAGTATCTTGGGGTCTGAAAGGGCAAGGGGAGGCAGAAGGACTGGAAGCTCAGACACAGGGTTATGTATATAGGACCACCTGACCTATTTCCTGAGAAGAGCAGCCAGCTTGCAGCAACCCAGCAGGGAGAGCGCTTGGGAAACAAACTTCACTCTCCTTTCTCCCACTGATCTCCCACTCATCTGGACTTCTCATTTGCCAAACCCATCTGGAAGCCAGTGAGCAAGAGATTTCATTGATGTTGTCCCTCAGCCTCCTGGAATCCAGAGCAGAGTGAAGGATGGTGGAGGACAAAACTAGAGGGGGCAATGAAACACATCCAGCTCAGAGGCAAAGATCTGCATTCAAAACTCTGTTCTAGTACTTTTTAGCTGAGAGATCTTCAGCAAGTCACGTACCCTCTCTGAGGTGCAGTTTCTTCAAGTGCAAAGTAGAGATCATTCTACTTACTTCACAGGATTTCTCTGACAAATAAATGAACACACACACATCATTGAACCCAGAACTGCTTCACCCACCATTCCCACTGCCATCGAGTCGATTCCAACTCATAGCGACCCACATTGGGTTTCCAAGGCAGTAAATCTTTATGGAAGTAGATGGCCTCATCTTCCTTTTGTGGAGCGGCTGGTGGGTTTGAACCACCGGTCTTCTGGATAGCAGTCAGAGGCCTTAGGCACTGTGCCACCAGAGCTTCTATTGCATACAATAGTTACTTGGTAAATGATAGATGCTATTGCTGCTTTTTTTTTCTTTTCTCCTCCTCCCCCTCCTCTTCTTCTTTGTATTATTATTATTTCTATTATTGTTATATATGGCTAGCCCTCTTGAAGGATCTTCTCCTGTTAGGTTTCCTCCTACTTTGACACCAGTGCTCTTGCTCAGGCCAAAGAGAATAATGATGTCCCTAGGCCAAATACACCTTCAAGATGTGTCAAGCTGAAGGTTTTTTTGTTTTGTTTTTTAGCTTTTTTAATTGTGATTTGGGTGGAAGTTTACAGAGTAAATTGTTTTTCCATTTTTCAGTTCATATACATTTTGTTTTGTGACATTGATTACAATCCCCACAATGTAGCAGCACTCTTCCCACTTCTTCCTTGTTGTTACTATTTCCCTTCATCCTTCTTTCCTGTCCATTGCTGCCTTCTGAGCTTTACGCCTGGGAAAATGCTGCCCTTTTGATTTCTTACGTTAAGTTGTTCTAAGAAGGGCACACCTTCCTGGTATTATTGTAGTCCTGTCTATTGTTTGGCTGAAAGTTGAGCCTCAGAAGTGAGTTCAGTTCCAGATTGAAGGGTGACTAAAGGCCACAGTCTCAGGGGTTGCACCAATCTCTATCAGACCAGGAAGCCTTGTCTTTTTTATGATTTTGAGATATTTTTCTCTCACTCTACCCAGGATCTCCTATTTTGATCCCTTTCAGAGTGGTTGGCAGTAGTAGCTGGGCACCTTCTAGTTCTTCTGGTCTCAGGGTTAAGCTGAGGTCTTTATTGACAAGCCAAATTGTTCTGTTTTTGTCACCTGGAAATGGAACACATCAGGGAAGCTAAGGCTTCTGCAAGAGGCTCCTGGCTGCTGTCAGCTGTTGGGCTCTGTATTATGAATACAGAATGAAAAGCTTGCTCATCATTTCTCAGTTCTTGTCAGAAGCAATGGTGGCTTTTCCTGGGCATAGACGGCCTGAGGTAATGAGGTGGGGTGGAAAGTAGTGAAAACTGAGACAACAGAAGATGAGTTTTTCTTCTTGATATTTTTCTTTCAGGAAGAAGCCAGAGTGCATTGGATCAAAGGAGCTAGATGGTTCATAAGCCTCATGTCATCAGAAGGAGTCCATGAACCCAAAAGTTTGAAACTCCCTGCCTAGCAAGTGATTTTGCAGCCCACTGATGCTGAAAGGTTTGAACACTGACATGACAGAGCTGACCAGGCTAACAGAATTACTTGTTTGAATCTGTGAAGAGGAATGGATCTCATTTTGAGACCTCTTCTGGAGCCTACTGAAACTCCTGCATTGCTAGGGTTGCTAATCTGGCTGGAGCAACAAATACAGCATTCTTTGTTGTTCCAGAACACAAAGCTGCCTCTCCTGGGGCCTTCATTCACAGCTACTGAACATCAAAGGCTTTTGCTTACTTACATACATGTCTCTGGTTTGTCAACTGGCTCACTCTATAGTGAATAGAATAGGCTGGGAGCTTAACTGCAGCCATGATTAGTGGTTTCTCAAGAGGAAGAATAAACTAGCTGTTTCCTAAGATGAGAAAAGGGAAATTTTATTTATTTATTTATTTAACTATAAATGCTCGGAACAGTCTGTGCTAAGGCAGAGTTCTGTGCTGGGAGAGGACATTTCTGCAATAATGTAGCAGAATCCTTGAAGAATCCTGTCAATGCTTCCTTTTGTGGTGTCACATCACCGTATGCTCCTGCCAACACTTCCTGGAGATCAAACATAAGTTTTGATACTAGCTAGTTCAGACTTCTATGGGGCTATAAGAATGAATGATGCAAATCTTTTGTTAGTCAGTACAAATATGTTCATTGTGAGGGTAATGGAATGTATAATAAATTCAGTACAGTGACACCATCTACAGACAGTAGATGCCCAACTCCAGCCAGTTGTTAACGAAACCAAAGTGTAGGCCCAGGATGCCTTATCTTCCAATGTTTCACAAAAAGCCAGACATCTACATTTGTATGAAAAATCTATGATTTTTAAATGCTGGTTTTCATTTTTTTAAGTATACAGAACAACTTCCACTTCTGGAAAGATGAAGCAGACATACTACTCCATATTGCTGTTGCTAAGTACTGCTAATTATGGGTATTATATATAAAGCAAACTAATGAAGATTCTGGAAGGTAGAAAGAAGACAGCAGACCAGCTAGTGACCCTGAGACATGAGAAACAACATGGTGGTGAGTGCTCTGAGCTTTCTTTTTGCCTCTTATATGCCAGACTAGGTACTGGAAAAGACAATGGGTGCAGACAAAAAAAGTCCCAAGAAAAGCTAACTTCCTCTAGGCAAAGGACCAGGAAAAGAGAGGCCTACTAAGACAGAAAACTTTTGGATAATATCTGCTAGCTCCAGCTCCATTCCCACCCCCTGCCAAAGGAGGCCAGGTGGAAAGCCTAGATGTCTACCCATACTAGAGTGGTGTCATAGAATGTCCTAGTGGACGGTTAGGACATTCACCACCACTCAGCAGTAATGAGGCACCTTCTCCCACCACAATATGTGGAGGCCATGTGGGAAACAATAATGAGGCACCCCATTTCTTCTGAACTACACACAGTGGTATCAGCAGGAAGAGAAAAGGAAAAAGAAAAAAAGCAAAGCAAAGAGAGAATGTAAACCTGGGTGCCACCAATGGTTAAGCACTAGACGACTAACCAAAAGGTTGGAGGTTCAAACCTACTCAGAGACACCTTAGAAGTAAAGCCTCGTGATCTGCTTCAGAAAGGTCACAGCCTTGAAAACCCGATGAAGCAGTTCTCCTCTGTGTACATAGGGTCATTAGGAATTAGAATAGACTCAACAGGAGCTAACAAGAACATATAAAAATTAACCAAAAATGGATCATGGATTTAAATGGAAAACTAAAACTGTAAAAATTTTAGAAGATAAAAAAAATTGCCATAGGATAAAATTCTTAGCACCCAAGTCTCAGGAAAAAAAGAAAAAGTTTATCAATTGGACTTCATCAAAATTTTAAAAATTTGTTCTATGAAAGACCTGTTAAGAGAATTAAAAGATAAGCTATAGAGTGGGAGAAAATATTTGCAAACCACATCTGACAGAGGACTCATATCTAAAATAGATAAAGAATTCTCAAAACTCTACAGTGAGAAGTCTAACAAGCCAATTAGAAAATGGGCAAAAGACATGAGTCATATTACTGATGATGATTCATGGATAGCAAATAAGCACATGAAAAGATGTTCAATATCATGAGCCTATAGAAGTGTCATGGCAAGTACATTGTCTGAGCTCCTCTAACTTCCCAAGGGAGGAAGAGGATCAAGATCAACAGCTCAAGGCTGATTCTTAAGAGACAGAAGTCAAACATCCCACCACCCTCCAATATTTTTACCAATTCTAACACCAGCTGCCCCTCTGACAGCACTCTCTACTTCTCTGCTAGGTTAGATAATTCATTGCAATGGCCACACAGACCATACTCACAGTTATGGGGTTCATTAGGGAAGAAACAGATTACAATTCAGGTTCAGGAATGCTCAGGTTATAGTTGTTCAGTCAGGACAACCTCTTCTCAGCTGTGCCTGCAGACAGGCCTGTCTCTGGTTCTGTTGTGATGTCACCCATTTCATTTCTTATTCGTGTTATTTGTATTCTCTCCCTCTTTTCCTTTGTTAAATTTGCCAGTGGTTTGTC
>NW_006921779.1:548449-551752 GCF_000298275.1 Orycteropus afer afer | reverse complement strand
GCAAAAGTCCACAGCTCAGCCCACCTTTCTCTTCACCTACTCCATTTGTTCCCCAGCCCCGTGCACAGTCCGTGCAGCCCCCCTGGCTGGGGTGATTTTTAGGTTAGTTCTTAAGTCCTACCACCACAGGAATCTGCGGGAGTGCTGTCTCTTTAAATATCCAAAACAGTCAAGCTGCAACAGGCCTGTCTCTGGTCCTCAGCTACTTGGCTTGGCCTCTGCCCTGCTCAAGCAAGAGTTGCAAAGCTCTTTAAGCTCTGCTGATAAGTGTCTAGAGGCCCCACCAGTAAACCCCGGCCTAAAGGCACACAAAGGTGCCATGAACTTTATTTACACTATTAGCAAGCTATTCAATCCCCTTGGTAAGCCACAAGCACCTCATCTGCGTAGTCTCACCCAGCCTTTTTTTGGGAGTTACAAAGACTGTGGCTAAAAGAGACATATTAGGTAATTCACTGCACTGCAAGCCGATAAAGAAAGGCAAAATGAAACCACAATGAATTATTTCTACATACTACAGCTAAAATAAAAAATGGTAACAATACCAAATGCTGGTGAGGACATGGAGAAATTGAATATCTTATAGATTGCTATTGGGGATCTAAAATGGTATAGCCTCTCTAGAAAGTAATTTGATAGTTTCTTTAAAAACTAATCATATGCTTACCATATGACCCAGTACTTCCAACCGTGGACATTTGTCCCAGAGAAATGAAAACTTACCTCCACACAAAAATCTGTAGATGATTATTCATAGCAGCTTTACTTGCAATAGCCAAAAACTGGAAACAATCAAAATGTCCCTCTGTAGATGAATGGTTACCCAAACTACATGAAATACTTCTCAGCAATAAAAGGAACAAACTATTGGTACATGTAACAACTTGGATGGATTTCAAAGACAGCATGCTAAGAGAAAAAAAGCCATCTCAAAATATCACATTCTTATCAAAACAACAATGAGACACCATCTCACTCCAACACTGATAGCAAAGTTCAACATATAGAAAATAACAAATGCTGGCAAGGATGTAGAAATTGGGGCTCTCGTACACTGCTGGTATGACTGTAAAATGATACAACCACTGTAGAAACTGGTATGGCGATTCCTTGAAAAGTTGGAAATAGAAATACCATTTGATTCGGCAATCCCATTACTAGGTATATATTCTAAAAATGTGAGAACCAGGACATAAACAGATATATGCATACCGATGTTCATTACAGCACTATTCATAATAGCAAAAAGATAGAAACGACGTAAGTGCCCATCAACAGAAGAATGGATAACCAAACTATTGTAAAAAGTCAGAGAAAGGTTTACATATGGAAGGAAGCTTTCTTTGTTGGTTTCCAGGGATGGGAGGGGAAGTGTGGTGGTTAAGTTTGTGTGTCAACTTGGCTGGGCCTGGTTGAATGGCTGGACAGCTGATTGTAGTTATTCCCCATGGTGAAATTGGTAATTAACTCCATGGTGTAATCTATTGGAGCAACTGAGTAGCTGCTTTGGGTATGTGGTCTGCTTCTCATATATAAGAAACAGCCTTGGGAATGCTCTCTAGCTTGTGGCACACTTGAACCCTGCATGTAGCCAAGTTGTTGTTCAGCCTTGCTCATAACTGGCCTAGAAAACTAGAAAATTCTATCTTTTGGCACCCCTCAAAAAAAAAAAAAAAAAACAAGCCCACTGCCATAGAGTCAATTCTGACTCATAGTAACCCTATTTTCAAGGCTGTAAATCTTTACGGAAGCAAACCGCCACATCTTTCTTCCATGGAGCAGCACCTCACATTTGCATAGTCCCACCCAATCATCTGGTGGCAGTCACAAAGACCATGACTAGAAGGATCATACCAAATGAATCACTTCATCACAAAGAGCATAAGAAAAAGTCTAGAAGAATATACAATATCAGATTAATAGTAATTTTGGGGGTTCAGGAACTAGAGAGATAAGTTTTTACTTTTACTTCAGAGAGTCTTTTCAAGTAATGTGATTTTAAAAAATACTCATAAACCAATGAAAAAATACTCACCTTCACTCATGAGCAATGTGAAATAAAACTATACTGGATTTTATTTTTCCTTTATCAGACTGAAAAGGCCAAAATGTGGAGAAACAAATCTTCTCACATAACTCAGGAGAAAGTACAAATTGGTACAACCTTGGTGGTGGGCTGTTTGGCAATATTTATGAAAATTATAAGTACATCTACCCTTCAACCCTGGAATTCTACTTCTAGGAATTTCAGATATATTTACATATGTGAACATTGACACATATACAAAGGTATTCTTAGAAGCATTTTTTAGAATAGCAAAATAAAAACAAAAATCCTTAAACTGGACCAATAACCAACATCACAATAAATGGAGAAAAGATTGGAGTTTTCAGGGATTTCCTTCCACTTGGATCCACAATCAATACCCATGGAAGCAGCAGTCAAGAAATCAAACAAGGAGACTTCCTGTAAGATGGAGGAATAGGCAGACAAGCGACACAGACCATCTTCAACAAAGAAAAGAAAAACCAATTGACAGAGATACAGAAGATTATCCTGGAGCCCTGAGCTTTGAAAGGAACTATGCAGAAGTGGATGAGGCATCAACTAGTGAAAAAATCTGAACGAAAACAGTGAGTACAGAGATGGTCAGAGCTGCGGACTATCAGCTTCTCTGATGAGACCAACAGCCTGAATAGTTCCAACTGGTGTTGGGACCTGAGAATTGACCTAAAGATCAGCCCTGGTCACCAAGGGCTGTAGGAACGATGGCACTGGTGGGCCTATGACTAGGAAGGGAAACAGCAAAGAGGGAGACAATCTGAGCTACAGACTTTCCACTGTCTGGAGAGCGCAGCCATTTTGATTGTTTACATGTGGCAGCCATTTTAGATATTTAAAGTGATAGCATTCTCATTCAGATTCCAGGGACTCAAGAATAGGCCCTGTTTACCAAGGTCAACAGGGACATATGAGAAGCTGACAACAGGAAAGGAGACAGATGGTGAGTGTATAAGTGCTGTCAACTAGTGAATAGAGGAGCACAGTACCCTGCTTGTGCAGATAACATACAAACAAAGCAAAGAAAACAAAAATAGTGGGCAAGTCACTCTAACATACAATCATCAATTAAATATAAACACAAAAATGTCACAATGCCTCAGAGACAACAGAGCATCACAGTCCACACAAAGAAGCAAGACAAAGCAGGAGAAACAAGGGTCCAGGATACAGACCCAAAACACATCCCTGAGGAAGATGCAGCATTGGAACTCCCTGGTAAGATATTTAAAAGAATTATA
>NW_006921779.1:545505-547289 GCF_000298275.1 Orycteropus afer afer | reverse complement strand
TATAAATCACAGGGTAACCTCAAAGAAAAATGATAAACCTTACATCAAAAAAGAGGACCAGCATAAATATTCAGCAAATACTAAAACAATAGCAATGAAGGAAGTAATAACACAATTCATAAGCAAAACGAGCTCAGCATAGAAAATTATATGGAACAAAGTAATCAACACCATGAAAAAGCATATAACAAAAATGGCAGCAACAAATTCATATTTGCCAATAATTACATATCTAGTAAGGGACTTAACTCTAAGATTTATAGCGGAAGAGTGGATGACCAAACTA
This sequence comes from Orycteropus afer afer, assembly GCF_000298275.1. Classification (NCBI taxonomy): domain Eukaryota; kingdom Metazoa; phylum Chordata; class Mammalia; order Tubulidentata; family Orycteropodidae; genus Orycteropus; species Orycteropus afer. Next base: position 547,003 of record NW_006921779.1, on the reverse strand, counting down.
TGGTACATACACATAATGGAATGCTATCCAGCACTAAAGAATAATGTAGAGTCTGCAAAACCCCGCATAATATGAATGAACTTGGAGGACATTATGCAGAGTGAAATAAGTCAATCACAGAAGAACAAGTATAATATTAGTTCATTGTTGTGGAGAGTCAAGGAAAGGTTTATATATGGAGGAAAACTTTCTTTGTTGGTTGCCAGGGGTGGGAGGGGAGTAGAAGGAACACTGAAAAAAAATAAATAAAAAAGCATTGACCCATGTCATTTTAGTTTTGTGTATTTCACTGTACATAAATTGTATTTCAAGCATGTTTTAAAAAAAAGAAAAGAAAAACTACATACTGCACTGGGCACATCTGCTACAAAAGACCTCATTAAAGTGTTATACAGCAAAGATGTCACTTTGAAGAATAAATTGCACCTAACCTAGGCCATGGTATTTTCAATTGCCTTATATGAATATGAGTGGGCCTCAGGGGCTGCTTTTCGCTTGGGGTGGCTCTATTTTAAGGCCAGGGCCTGATGTAGGTGGGTATGGGGTTTGAGGGCTGCTTTTGGCTTGGAGGCAGCTCTATTTTAAGGTCAGAGCCCTAGGTAGCAGGGCCTGGGGTTCAGGGGCTGCTTTTTGCATGGGGACTGCTCTATTTTAAGGCTGGGGCCCAAGGTAGGCAGGCCAGGGGCTCAGAGGCTGCTTTTCACTTGGGGGTGGCTGTATTTTAAGGCTGGGTCCCAAGGTAGGCAGGTGTGGGGCTCAGGGGCTGTTTTCGCTTGGGGGCGGCTCTATTTTAAGGCTGGGGCCAGAGGTAGGCAGGTGCAGAGGGGTTAGGAACATCTAAGGGAGATGAATTTGTCTTCAATTTGTCATCCTATGGTGGCTTACATGTTGCTGTGGGGCTAGAGGCTATGCCATCAGTGTTGCAAAATGCCAGCAGGGTTACCCGTGGTGGACACGTTTCAGCAGAGCTTCCAAGGTAAGACAGACTTGGAAGAAGGAAGAGGTCATCCACTTCTCAAACAATTGGCCAGTGAAAACCTTATGAATAGCAGTGAAACATGGTCTGATATATTATTGGAAAGCTTTACGAATAGCCCTGAAACATTGTCCAATATAGTGCCAGAAGATGGCCCATCAGGTAAGAAGGCACTCTAAGTTTGATTGGGGAAGAGCTGACTCCTCAGAGTAGAGACAACCTTAACAATATGGATAGAGTAAAGATTTTGGGACCTCCATTGGCTGATGTGGTACGACTCAAAAATGAGTAGAAACAGCTGCAAACATCTATTAATCATTGGAACATGCAATGTACAAAGTACGAATCTAGGAAATCTGAAAGTTGTCAAAACTGAAATGGAATGCATAAAGATTGATGTCCTGGGTATTAGTGAGCTGAAATGGACTGGTTTTGGCCATTTTGAATCAGACAACCATATGATATACTATGCTGGGAATGACAAATTGAAGAGGAATGGTGTGGCATTCATCATCACAAAGA
>NW_006921779.1:542092-545090 GCF_000298275.1 Orycteropus afer afer | reverse complement strand
GAGCTCTGGTGGTGTAGTGCCTAAGGCATATGACTGCTAACCAGAAGGCTGGCAATTCAAACTCACCAGCCACTTCTTGGAAGGAAGATTGGGCAATCTACTTCCGTAGTGATACTGCCTTGAAAACCCAAGGAGAAGTTGCTGTGAGTTGGATCCTACTCAACAGCAGTGAGTTTGGGTTTTTTGTTTTTTGTTTTTTTTTAGACAAGGAAGACCAATTAATACTACTGTTATTCAAATCTATGCACCAATCACCAAAGCCAATGATAAGGGAATTGAAGATTTCTACCAATTTCTGCAGTCTGAAATTGACTGAACATGCAATCAAGATGTGTTGATTATCACTGGTGACGAATGAAATAGTTGGAAACAAAGAAGAGTTACCAATAGCTAGAAAATTTGGCAAATAATGCTGGAGATTGCATGATAGAATTTTGCAAGACGAATGACTTATTCATTGCAAATACCATTTTTCAACAACATAAGTGACAGCTATACACTTAGACTTCACCAGATGAAATACACAGGAATCAGATTGACTACATCCATGGCAAGAGGTGACGGAGAAGTTCAGTATCTTCAGCCAAAACAAGGCCAGGATCTGATTGTGGAACAGACCATCAACTGCTCATGTGCACATTCAAGTTGTAGTTGAAGACAATTAAAACAAGTCCATGAGAGCCAAAATATAACCTTGACAATATCCCTTCTGAATTTAGAGAACATTTAAAGAATAGATTTGATGCATTGAACACCAATGACTGAAAACCAGAGGAATTATGGGATGACATCAAGAACATCATCCATGAAGAAAGCAAGAGGTCATTAAAAAGACAAGAAGGGAAGAAAAGACCAAAATGGATGTCAGAAGAGACTATGAAACTTGCCCTTGAACATAGAGAGCTAAAGTAAATGGAAGAGATAACAAGATAAAAGAACTGAACAGAAGATTTCAAAGAGTGGCTTGAGAAGACAAAGCCAATTACTATAATGAAATGTTCAAAGACCTGGAGTTAGAAAGCCAAAAAGGAAGAACACACTCAGCATTTCTCAAGCTGAAAGAACTGAGGAAAAAATTTAAACCTCAAGTTGCAATATTGAAAGATTCTATGGGCAAAATAATGAATGTTGCAGGAAACATCAAAGTAAGATGGAAGGAATACACAGAATCACTGTACCAGAAACAATGGGTCAGTGGCCATCCATTTCAGGATGTGGCATATGATCAAGAACCAGTGGTACTGAAGGAAGAAGTTGAAGCTTCACTGAAGGAATTGGTGAAGAATAAAGCTCCAGGAATTGATGGAATACCCATTGAGATGTTTCAATAGATGACTTGCTAGAGGCACTCACTTGGCTATGCCAAGAGATTTGGAAGACAGCTATCTGATCAACTGACTGGAAGATATTCGTATTTGTACCCATTCCAAAGAAAAGTGATCCCACAGAGTGTGGAAATTATTGACCAATATTATTAATATTGCACCCAAGTAAAATCTTACTGAAGATAATTCAAAAATGGTTGCTGCAGCATATTAACAGAGAACTTTGTGAAATGGAAGCTGTATTCAGAAGAGGACCTGGAATGAGGGATATCATTGATGATGTCAGATGGATATTAGCTGAAACCATAGAATACCAGAAAGATATTTACTTATGCTTTATTGACTAAGCAAGCATTCAATTGTGTGGATCATAACAAGTTGTGAATAACACTGAGAAGAATCAGAATTCCAGAACAGTTGATTGTACTCATGAGGAACCTGTACATAGATCAGGAGAATGTTGTTTGAACAGAACAAGGGGATACTGCACAGTTCAGAATCAAGAAGGGAGTGTGTCAAGGTTATATCCTTTCACCATACTTATTCAATCTGTATACTGAGCAAATAATCCGAGAAGCTGGATTATATGAAGAAGAATGTGGCATCAGGATTGGAGGAAAACTCATTAACAACCTGTGATACACAGATGACACAACTTTGCTTGCTAAAGTGAGGATGACTTGAAGCACTTACTGATAAAGATTAAAGAATATAGTCTGCAGTATGGATTACACCTCAATATAAAGAAAACAAAAACCCTCACAACTAGTCCAATAAACAGCTTCATGATACATGGAGAAAAGATTGAAGTTGTCAAGGACTTCATATTACTTGGTTCTACAACTAACCAATGGAAGTGGCAGTCAAAACATCAGAAAACGTATTCCATTGGGCAAATTGGCTGCAAAAGACCTCTTTCAAGTGATGAAGAGCAAAGATGTCTCCTTGAAGACTAAGGTGCACCTAACCTGAGCCATGGTATTTTCGATTACCTCATATGCATGTGAGAGCTGGACAATGAATAAGGAAGACCAAAGAAGAATTGATGCTTTTGAGTTGTGGTGTTGGAGAAGAACACTGAGAGTATCATTGTCTGCTAAAAGGACTAACATTTCTGTCCTGGAAGAAACGCAGCCAGAATTGTCCTTGTAAGTAAGAGTGGCCAGACTTTGTCACACCTACTTTGGTCATGTTGTCAGAAGAGATAATTCCCTGGAGAAAGATGTCATGCTTGGTAAAGTAGAGGGTCAATGAAAGAGGGGAAGGCCCTCAACAAGATGGATTGACACAGGGGCTGCTGTGATGGGCTCAGGTATAGCAAGCATTGTGAGGCTGGCACAGGACCAGGCAGTATTTCATTCTGGTGTACATAAGGTCACTATGAGTCAGAGCCAACTCGATGGCACCTAATGACAACAACACTATGTTACAGATAGTAATCTGGGAGTTAGGGATATATTAGTAAGCAAAGAGGCATAAATACCTGCTCTCATGGAGCTTACATTGAATGTTGTTGTTGTTAAGTGCCGTTGAGTCGTTTCCGACTCATAGCGACCCCATGCACAGCAGAACGAAACACTGCCCGATCCCGTGCCAGCCCCACAATCCCTGCTATACTTGATCCCATCATCGCAGCCACCATATCAATCCATCTCGTTGAAGGCCTCCCCCTC
>NW_006921779.1:501521-539092 GCF_000298275.1 Orycteropus afer afer | reverse complement strand
CTGAGCACTAGTGACTGGGTTTTACCTCTTTCTCCTGCTCTTCCAGCCTGCTACATTGTATGTTGTTGTTGTTATGTGCTGTCGAGTCAGCCCTGACTCATAGCGACCCCTCCTTGGGTTTCCGAGGCAGTATCACTACGGAAGTAGGATTGACCAACCTTCCTTCAGAGGAGTGGCTGATGGGTTTGAACCGCCAGCCTTCTGGTGAGCAGTCACGTGCCTTAGCCACTATGCTACCAGAGCTACATTGTATAGTCCCCCCTTAAAACCAGACCCCATGGCTGAGCTCCATTTTTTGTTGCTTATGACCTGCCTTCCTGTCCCACAGCTCATTGCTCAAATGAGAAAAGATTTGCAATACCTATGGCTCTATTCCCGGCACCTAAAAAGATGGTGTGGCATCATAGAACAAGGTCAGTTTTTGGAGCAAACAGATCTGAGGCAAATCTTCCCTCCAGCACTTACCAGCTGTGTGATCTTGCTCAAGATACATCTTTTCTGAGTCCTAATTTCTACATCTGTAAAATGGGTTGCCAACAGCATATCGTCCTTGCAGAGTTGTCATGAGGACTGAATATACTAATATTTGCAAAGAATGTCACACCATGCCTAAATAGGGAAGGTTCAACACATGGTAGATGTGTTAATTTTTGTATGTTAGAACCAGGATGCTCATGCAGAAGGGAGAGTGACTCAGCATGCAGAAATTGGGACAGGAGGATAGAAGAGTGTGAGGAGAAGCAGGCTGTAAATAGTAATCTCCCAGCTGCAGCCCAGAAGTTCAACAGAGATGGAGAAGTGACAGGAGGTGGGTAGTGACCCCTGCCAGGATCAGCTCTGTTTTGGGGCCCTGGGATTGACAGTGCCAAAGAGAGCACCAAGTAGCAGGGTTAAGGCAACACTTAGGTTCTAGGAACCCAGATGGTAAAGGGACAAACAAGGATTCTAGAAAGCTAGAATCCCGGCAGCAGAGCCTATAGCCACCAAGTCTGCAAGCCTATTGATGTCACTGCTCATCCTTTCTCCTCTCTATTCAGTCCCTGTCGCTTCTCAAAAATAAATACCTCACTGCCTTTGAGTTGATTCCGACTCATAGTGACCCCCTTTGGGTTTCTGATGTGGTAAATCTTTAAAGACGCTGATTGCCCAGTCTTCCTTCCATGGAGTGGCTGATAGGTTTGAACCACCAACCTTCTGGTTAACAGTCAAATGCCTTAGGCACCACACCACCTCAAACCATCTGCAGTCCATCCTCTCCAACCTTTCCCTCTCTTGTACTTTTTTCAGATCAGTATTAGAACATGCTCAAATTTTTCCTTGCTTAAAAACAAACAAATCCACAACATGCCCAACTCTATACCTCTTCTGTTCCTGCCCTACCATTTCTCCTTCCTTTCACTGCTAAACTTTTTTATCTCACTCTTCAACTCATTCCAACTTGGCTTATACCCCCAAAAGTCCAGTGACTCTGCTCATGCCAAATAACCAATAACAATGAAAGATTTACTGTGCATCCTGGGCCTCTGTCTTCGTGGTTCTAGCACTACTATCACAGAAATATCACAAATGGGTGGCTTTAAAGAACAGAAATTTATTTTCCCACAATTCAGGAGACTAGAAGTCTGAATTCAGGGCACCAGCTATAAGGGAAGGCTGTCTGTGTGTGAGCTCTGGGAAAATATCCATGTCTCTTTTTTCTAGCCCTAGCATTCCTAGATTCCTTGGGGATCTTTACACCTTATCTACCTTCCCCCATTTGTTCTTGCTTGTGTTTGCATCTGCCCTACTCTTTATAAAGCTCAGAAGTGATTAGATTTAGGACACACCCTACACTGATATGGCCTCATTTACATAACAACAAAAACTCTATTTCCAAATAGGATTATATCCGTAAGTATAGGGGTTAGAATTCCAACACATATTTTGGGGGCACACAATTTAATCTATAACTGTCCCCAGTCCCCATATGTGAAATCGGAGGAAAGAGAGCTGCTTCCCCTATAATTATTGTTGTTGTTGTTAGGTGCCATTGAGTTAGCTCTCATAGTGACCCTGTGTACACAGAATGAAACATTGCCTGGTCATGAGCCATCCTCACAATCCTTGCTGTGCTTGAGCCCATCATTGCAGCTACAGTGTCAATCCATCTCATTGAGGGTCTTTCCCTTTTTCTCTGGCCCTCTACTTTACCAAGCATGATATCTTTCTCCAGGGAATGGTTCCTTCTGACAACATGACCAAAGTAGATGAGATAAAGTTTAGCCATTCTCTCTTCTAAGGAGCATTCTGGCTGCACTTCTTCCAGGACAGATTTGTTCTTCCTTCTGGTACTCTATGGTATTTTTTGTATTCTTTGCCAACACCACAATTCAAAGGCATAAATTCTTCAGTCTTCTTTATTCATTGTCCAGCTTTCACATGCATAAGAGGTGATTGAAAATACCATGCATGGCTTGGGTCAGGCGCACCTTAGTCTACAAAATGACATCTTTGCTTCTGAACACTTTAAGGAGGTTTTTTTGCAGCAGATTTGTTCAGTGTAACATGATGTCTGATTTCTTGACTGCTGGTTCCATGGGTTGATTGTGGATCCAAGTAAAATGAAATCTTTGACAACTTCAATCTTTTCTCCATTTGTCATGATGCTGCTTATTGGTCCAGTTGTGAGGATTTTTGTTTTCTTTGTGTTAGGGTGTAATCCATAATGAAGACTGTAGTCTTTGATTTTCATCAGTAAGTGCTTCAAGTCATCTTCACTTTCAGAAAGCAAGGTTGTGTCATCCAATCCTAATGCTGTGATCTTCTTCATGTAGTCCAGCTTCTCAGATTATTTGCCCAACATACAGATTGAATAAATATGGTGAAAGGATACAACCCTAACACACACCATTCCTGATTTTAAACCATGTAGTATCCCCTTGTTCTGTTTGAATGACAGCCTCTTGGTCTATGCACAGGTTCCTCATGAGCACAATTAAGTGTTCTGGAATTCCTATTCTTCATAATGTTATCCATAATTTCCCCTTCAGTTAGAAACAGTATAATGGTAATCAATGTTGGTATTGCATTTCATGGTTCACAAAGAGACTTAATATGTCTCTTGCTCAGAATCCTTTAATGTTGTCCAGTCACACTTAGAATAATTCCCAGACTACTTTGCACAAGGGCCCCAGGATCTAGTTGTCCTTTTCTCCAACCAACCTCACTTCTACCATTTTGTTCACTTACCTCTCAGTTCTTTCTGGCCCCACTGGCCCTACTCAAACACACAAAATTTACTCTTGCCATTCCTGCCTCAGTGCTTTTGCACTTACTCTTTCCTTTGCCTGAAACATTCTACCTCTATCCTGTCTAATGTGGAAGTCACATATAGTTATAGAGTGTTTGAAATGTTGCTACTCCAAATTGAGATGTGCCATAAGTGCAAAATGTACATTGCATTTTGAGGACTTAATTCACACAGCATTATGGCTGCACTTCTTGCAGAAGAGATTATGAATGAGACACACAAACACACAAATATTGAAATAAAATTCACATATCATAATATAAATCATTTAAAGTAAACAATTCAATGACATTTAATACATTCACTATGTTCAACCACCACCTGTACCTAGTTCCAAAAACATTTCAATCACTCTGTGCTGTTGTTGTTAGGTGCCGTAGAGTCGTTTCCGACTCATAGCGACCCCATGCACAGCAGAACGAAACACTGCCCGATCCCATGCCAGCTCCACGATTCCTGCTATACTTGAGGCCATCATTGCAGCCACTGTGTCCATCTATCTCGTTGAAGGCCTCCCCCTCTTTTGTCGACCCCTCCACCCTACCAAGCATGACATCCTTCTCCAAGGAATGGTCCCTTCCGACAACATGACCAAAATAGGTGAGACGAAGTCTGGCCATTCTTGCTTCCAAGGAGCATTTCGGGTGCACTTCCTCCAGGACAGATCTGTTAGTTCTTTTAGCAGTCCATGGTACTTTCAGCATTCTTTGCCTGCACCACAACTCAAAAGCATCAACTCTTCTTCGGTCTTCCTTATTCATTGTCCAGCTCTCACATGCATACGAGGCAATTGGAAATATCATGGCTTCTGTGAGGCGCACATTAGTCCTCAAGGAGACATCCTTGCTCCTCACCACTTGAAACAGTTCCTTTGCGGTTGACTTTCCCAATGCCACACGTTGTCTAATGTCCTGACTGCTGCTTCCATTGGCATTGATTGTAGAACCAAGCAACGTGAATTCTTTGACAACCTCAATCTTCTCTCCGTTTATTGTAATGCTTCTCATTGGTCCAGTTGTGAAGATTTTTGTTTTATTTATATTGAGATGCAATCCATACTGCAAACTGTATTCTTCAACCTTCATCAGTAAGTGCCTCAAGTCATCCTCACTTTCAGCAATCACTCTATAGTAAATACCCATTAAAGCAGTTTCTCCTCATTTCTTCCTTTCTAGCTCCTGGCAACTACCAAACTGCACTTTGTCTCTGTGGGTCTATCCTGAATATTTTATACAAATGGAATCATACAATATGACTTTTTGTGTCTGGTTTCTTTCATTTAGCATAATGGTTTCAAGATTCATCCATATTGTAGTATGTATCAGGACTTCATTCCTTCTTAAGGCTAAATAATGTTCCATAGTATGTATATGCCACAATTTGTTTATCCATTCATCTCTTGATACACATGTGGGATATTACCACTTTTGGTTATCGTGAATAGTGGCTGCTACAAATATAGGTGTGCATGTACTTGTTTGAGTAACTATTTTTAATTGTGGGGTCATATAGTTAAACTTCATGTGTTAAACTTCCTGAGAAATCACAAACAGTTTTAATGAAATCATTTCTAAGTGTCTGCCTCTTCTACCATCCTGTGACTCCTTAAGGTCAAGGACCCAATCAGATTCACCTCTGTGTTCCTGGCATAACTCAGAACTTTCCCAGTACATAGTATCCCTCAATAAAAGATTGTGGAAACAAATTAAAGCCTAGTAGTAGCCCAGGTTGCTGGCTGGCTGCCAGCTGCAAAAAAAGCTGATCTCACCAGGGTAGCACTGCTGGAACTAGAGCCCTGAGGAGAGTGGTGTCACTAGGGGCGGAGGGAATGTGGACCGAGTGACACTGTCAGAAAGGTGACACCAAAATGACTCTATAAAATTTTTATGTAGTGTTTCAGCAGAAACTTACTATTTTTTATAAAAATATCCCTGTAGTTATTTTAGAAACAAAAGCATTTTTTGTAAGCTCAGCTTACATGTATCAATATATCTACAAGGCTAAAACTTGATGTTTTTTGAATCTTCTAATGCCCACTGCTCAGAGCTGTCATAATTACCCAACTACAATGATGCTTTGAATCATATAATGTCATCTGTATGCACCACAAATACACGCTGTTGTTTTTGTGGCTGCCAGTGCTCTTATAGTTGCTGATTTTGTCAAATTTTCTGGTATTTTAGCTACAATATATGATAAAATACTAAATACAAAAACCTGTATCAATAACTTTTTTTTGAAATGATGTAGTAATTATAGGAAAAGAAGGAAAAATTAAAAAGGCTTCTGCTCAGTAACTAATAATGTAATTACAAAAAAAACCTCACTGCCGTCCAGTCGGATCTAACTCATAGCCACCCCTCCTTGGGTTTTTGCAGCGGTATCACTATGGAAGTAGATTGCCCAACCTTCTTTCCGAGGAGTGGCTGGTGGGTTTGAACCACCAGCCTTCTGACAAGCAATCAAATGCCTTAGGCACTACTCCACCAGAACTCCTAATAATGTAATTGATGAAGTTTTAATTCAATGTAGAAAGATTTTACAAAATGATTTTGCTGTTAGGAGCTCTGGTAGCATAGTACCTAAGGCACTTGACTGCTAACCAGAAGGCTGGCGGTTCAAACCCACCAGCAACTCCTTGGAAGGAAGGTTAGGCAATCTACTTCCGTAGTGATACTGCCTTGGAAACACAAGGAGGGGTCACTATGAGTTGGATCTGACTGGACAGCAGTAAGTTTGATTTGGAGTTTTTTTTATAACTATATCTATCACATGTGATTCTATATTAAAGTTGATAATAAACATTACTAAGGATTCTGTATGATCTGCTACAGGAGGAGGTCCATGGGGGGGTGGGTACCAACTTTAGTGATGCCACTGCCTGAGGAGACACAATTGAATATCCTAGGTCTGGAACCTTCCGGGAGCTCCACCTTTCACAGCCCACATTATGAATAATGCAAAATGGGATTGGTGGAAGGGCAGCGAGGTCAGTTAAGAAGAAAAGCTTTAGATGCACCCTTGTCTGAGAGGCTGGCACTTCAGGCTTCCTACGTGATTTATGTATCAGCCTTTCCCCATGAGCCTGCCCCAGCTAGCAGGGTCACCAAGGCCCTGCCCGTAGATCCAGGACCCTGTGGAGACTCAGTTTCTCATCCAGGCTTCCCACACTCTTGCTATGTTTTCAGCTTGTCTTCCCTCTTGGCACCCATGTGCCCTTCTCACCAGAGAAGGGCCTTGAAATGCATTTCTAAACTAAGAATGATTCCTTCATTACCCCTTCAGCTTCATGCCTCTGTGTCTCTCAACCCATCCCACAAGAACTTTAGAATGAGGCTGCAGGCACTTCTGTAGGCTTCTATGGAAAAGACATCCCACATAAAGACCTGCACTATTGGCCTAGGTCACATTTCTGGACCCCTGACTTTTCCCTGGAAGTCTCATAGGAACCTGTGGTCTAATGAAAAGAACCCTTAGTTGTGTCAAGGAAACTTGGTTCTTTGCCTTGGTTTTCAAACAGTAAAAAGCAGTGGTTACAGAATGAGATTTAGACACAAATTGCCCTGGGCTACAACCCCAGCTCCAATACTAGCTTGCTTTGTAAGCAAGTCATTTAACCTTTTGAAGTCTCTATTTTCTTATTGTAAAATGGGAATAATAAAGGTTGCACAGTGTTATGGGGGAAGATTTAATGAGAAAATATATGCAAACGGTCCAGGGCATTCCTTAGCACTTTGTAGTTTAGTAGATGATGCATCCCTTTCATTACTTAATGTGGGAGAGTGCATGTAGACACAGAAGCCAAGTGGGTCTCAGTGGGTAGGAATCAACCCTTTCCATCCGCACTGCCTCTGCTGAGTTCAGGGCCTCATTACCTTTGGCTGGGACTAATACTGTAGTCTTCCAGGATAACCACCCACACCCATCTTGAATCTGCCCTTGGGTTATTTTACTCTTCTGCCTCTTGCTCAGTCATTGTATCCTCAGCACCTTGCACAGGGCTGGCACATGGTAGATGTTCAATAAGTATTTGTTGAATAAATGAACAGGGCTGTGAGAATGAGATATGGTCTACTTAAAGCACCTTGCATAGCCCCCAGGAAGCATGCCTCAAATAGTAGCTGTTGGTATGCAGGTTACCAGTGGAGTGACTTTAGGCAAATCTCCTCCTCTCTCTGGACATATTGCCATATCTTCATCATGAGAATATTGGAAGCATCCCGGTTCTTATTGTCTGTATTACTAGGTCTTGCATGCAGAAGGAGCTCAATAACTGCCTGCCTGGTGGATGAAGCCTCTTCTAAGGCTCCGCCTAGGGCTAGCGCAGTTTATCAAGAGTCTGACTTCCCTCCCTAGGCCTAGTTCCCCTCTGTCCTTTACCCGGCAGGGAAGATGGGCCCTCTGTCGGCTTCTGTGGGCAGGGCTCTTTTCCTGAAGAAGTTGGAGCCCCAAGGGCAGGAAAGGAATAGCGGTTTTAGGAGAAGCTGGTGAAAAGCGGGGCAGGCAGGGGAACGGGTTGTTCTAGGACCAGGGGCCAGACTGGGAGACAGCTCCGCAGCCTGGGAGAGCTACTCGGGGGAGGGCGTGAAGAGCTTCAAGGGGGCGGGCCGGTAAGCGGGTCCAGGGTTAGCTAGCGGCCGCGGGGCCGGGGCGGAGAGGGCGCCGGGGCAGAGGGCGGGGAATATGGGGGTGTGAGTTGGCACGGGAGACACGGGCGGTGGCTGAGAGGCTGCAGGGGAGACAGATCGAAAGACAGGACCTGGGGAAAGCAAGAGATCGCGGGGCCAGTGCCGGGAGGCAGGAGCTCTTGGGAGCGAGGAGGCTCTCGGGGATAGGTGCAGGGCGGGGGGACCGCGTATGGGGGGGCGGGGGGCGGCGTCGGCGCTGGGGGTTGGGGAGCGAGTTGGGCGGCTGCGCCGGCTCTGCTTCAGCCGCTGCCGCTAGGGCGCGGGGGGCGGGGGGCTCGGCGCCGCGAGCTCGGCCATTGTGGGAGCCGCTCCCCTCAGCTCCGCTGCGGTCCCCTCGACACCGCTCCAGCCCGGGGCGCGCCCTGCCGCCGCCGCCTTTGCTGCTGCCGCTGGCTTGTCTCCCTCCTTCTCCGGCTCCCAGGGTAAGGCGCGGGGCGCGGGGCGGGATGGAGGCTCCCTGCCTGAGTGCACGGGATGCGCGGTGGCGGCTGGGGCGCAGCGATTGATCGTGCAGGGCTGGCAGAGATTTCGGGGGGCCTCCCCTGAAGCAGAGTACCTGGCAGCAGCCAGAAGGCAGATTGACAGGCGCGTGTATCTCGGCCGTGAGGGCCTCGCACCTGCAGTCCCCTTGGCCGCAGCGCCGGGGAGCGTCGAGCGCACGGAACCTGGATTCCTCTCGGCGGACACTGCCTGGACCAAAGAGAGGCGTGTTCCCCGAAAAAAATGGTGCGCCGAGTCCCCTTAACCAGGGTCAGGAGGGAGACCTGTGGGAGCAGAGCAGAGCAGGCCAGGAAGGTCGTTGGCCTAGGTCTCGGCCGCTGGCCCAGGTCTTGGTCGCTGGCCCGAGAGACCCACTCGGTCCTCGGTAGCGCGTCAGCACGGCGCGGGCCCCTGCTCTTTGTCAGCAGCGCGCGGCGGGCACGCGGACCCACCCGCGCCACCCCGAGTCGAGAGCGCGCCCCTCCCCCAGCCGTAGAGAAGGCAGTGGGGGTCGAAATGAGGGAAGGGCACAGCGGGCGACCGCTAGATGAGACGCCAGTCGCCAACCTGGCCTGTGGCCTTCAGGGTGGGTTGGGGGCGTGGGTGCACACACCTATGAATCGGCACTGATAGAATGACCCGGGGACCGAGGGGTGGGGCGGAGGCGCCGAGGTCAAACAGGTGTTTGTGAGAGGCTGGACACTGACCCATGTAGAGCAGAGGAGAGAGGTTTCTCCAGGAGGAGGCCTTGATGAGCGAGCCTTTGTAGTAAAAATGGGCGTCTTGGAGGGGAATGGGCGGTTCTGGAATGAAGCAGGTGGTCTGAAAGGAGGGGCGTTTTCCTGCTCCCGCTGAAGTTCAGGGTGGAAGCTCGCCCGAGTTTCCTAGAGGTTGGGGCTGTCACTTCAGCACCTGACCTGGTTGTAAGAGCTGGGAGAGAGCACCAGTGGGTAATACTGACAAGATAAATGCTTGGATAGGAGGCAAAGCTGGGACAGAACCTGGGTCCTTTCCTTTTCGCCTTCTGGTGTTGGATTCTTTCTTGATGTTCTATGGGAAGAGGGCCCACAGGCTGGCAGGGCTGTTCTGTCTGCCCAAAGCTTCCTAGAGGCCTCCTGCACCCTGCTGCTCCAAACCTGTTAGATGATTCTTTTGTTATCTCTGCTGATTCTGTGCCTATGGTGGGATCTAGGAGGCTGCCTCTGCCTCTTGCTGCCACCGGACTGAGATTCCCAGAGTCCAGAAGAGGCTGTGTCCAGGGACCCATGGTGTCCAGAGATTTAGGCCACTTGCCTATTGGCGCACAGCTGTGTGTGCAGGTATTCCCATTAAGGGAAACTCAACAGCCTCCTTCTCTACCTGAACTTTGGAGTCAAAGTGGAAACTGATTACCTGGGCTGGGCTTGGGGCTTGCAGGGAGGCTGGTAGCTGAAGGGACACACCATCCAGCCTCTGATGGAACCCTCAGGGCAGCGGACTGTACGGAGCAGATGGTTCTGGGAAGTGAGCTTGACTGGACAGAGGGAAAGCTGCCTGCCCAGTCTGGCTAGTGGAACCCTGCTGGGCCCAGAGTGATCCTATTTCCATTCATTTCTCTCCACTGGCTAAACTGATCAGAAGAACTAACCTTCTGTAACCCCTGCCCCCCAATGCTGTACCATTTATTCCCATAACAACCCTTGAAATAAGCAAATGAACATTTTATTTCATGCCTGCTGTGTGCCATGCATGGCACCAGCCAGTTTTAACACTTGTACTACATTTCACTATATGCTCCAACATCCTCTAAAGTAGAATCATTACCCCCATTTTGCAGATGAGGAAACTGAATCTCAGATAGATGAAGTGACTTGCTCCAAATCTCATTGTAAGTGATCAAACCAGAATTCAGACCCAGGTCTAACTTCAAATTTAGTACTTTTTCTAATATATCTGCTGGAGACAGATTGGGGAGAAATCAGGGAATTTCTGCCTGTTTTAGCTCACGCTTTGTCTCATGCCTGCCATTGGGATCGTGCTTTAGCTTTTTGAAAATACTTCCCATCTGCTGCTCCATTTTATCCTTATAACAATCCAGGGAGATAAGTAGAACAGCAGTATAATAATAAACTAAACCCAAACCCATTGCTGTTGAGTTGATTCTGACTCATAGTGACCCTATAGGACAGAGTAGAACTGCCCCATAGAGTTTCCAGGCTATAATCTTTACAGAAGTGGACTGCCACGTCTTTCTCTTTGGAGCTGCTGGTGGGTTACTAGCTGCTAACCTTTTGATTGGCAGCTAAGCACTTAACTACCGCATCACCAGGGGTCCCTGGAATATAGTAAAAAAAAAAAAAAAAAAAAAAAAACCTCACTGCCATCAAATCGGATACGACTCATAGTGACCCCTCCTTGGGTTTCCAAGGTGGTGTGACTATGGAAGTAGATTGTCCAATCTTCCTTCCAAGGAGTGGCTGGTGGGTTTGAACCACCAGACTTCTGATTAGCAGTCAAATGCCTTAGGCACTATACTACCAGAGCTCCCAGCACTAGTAATAGCTGCTGTTTATTGAGTGCTTGCTAGACAACAGACATTGTTAAATGCTTTACATGCAGTATCTCACTTAGTCCTTGGAAACAACCCAGGTGCTATCACTGTCCCCATTCTACAGATGAGGATGCTGAGGCTCAAAGAGATTCACAGGGCTAATAAATGTGGAGACAGAATTCGAACCTACTTCTTCCTATCTGTGGGGCTTGTGAACTTAATCCTGCAAATATACCAAGAACCATAATAATAATAACAGTAGTGGTTACTAGAATAGGAGCTAACTTTTATATAATGTTTTATGATTTATAGACATCTTTTACATACATTATGTTAGGCTTGCCGTGTATTATCATCACCTGCTTTCCAGATAAAGAAATTGAAGTTCCAATAGGTACTTCTGGTCAAGTCAGAGGCAGAACCAGGGCTAGAACCCCTGCCTCCCAAGTCTCAGTGTTCCTTGCAGTTCCTTTGGTCAGTTCACATGCACCCTCTTTCTTCCAGATCACTTGTCCCTGGGCTGCCAGGCTCTTCTGCTGCAGCCTCCATCTGGACAATGTCTTCCTCTGATGAAGAAACGCTCAGTGAGCGGTCGTGCCGGAGTGAGCGGTCATGTCGGAGCGAGCGGTCTTACAGGAGCGAGAGGTCAGGGAGCCTGTCGCCATGTCCTCCAGGGGACACCTTGCCCTGGAACCTACCACTGCATGAGCAGAAAAAGCGGAAAAGCCAGGATTCGGTACTGGACCCTGCAGAGCGTGCTGTGGTCAGAGTTGCTGGTAAGACAGGTCCCTGAGCAGCAGGATATGTAGGTAGAGAAAGGAATGGGTCCATATATACTGGTTAGATGGGGGTGGAGGGTCCATCTCAGGGATTTCTGACAAGCCAGTTGGCATCTAATTTATTCTTGTATTGGAAAGATGATTGAAATAACATTAAAGAAAAATTTGAAAGAAGAAAATCTGCCATTTCTACCCCCCGTATGCTTGCATGACTTCTGCATCTTCATGACATGACATGACTTCATGACATGTTTTCACTTCTGCATCTTCTTTCTAGTCTTTGTCCAGAGGCAGTTATATTTTTCAAAGCAGTTTTCTTCATGGTTTATGTGGTCTATGTACCATTCGGAATATGACTGTTTTCACCTACTTTTTTTAAAAATAATATTGTGTTTTCAGTGAAAGTTTACACAGCAAATTAGGTTCCTATTTGACAATTTCTACATATATTGTTTAGCAACATTAGTTACATTTTCCACAATGTGTGGACATTCTTTTTCATTGTGTTCTGGTTGTTCTGTTTCCAGTACTCTAGCTTCTGTTCTCATAAGGAGCTCTGGTGATGGAATGGTTAAAGCATTCAGCTGTTAACCAAAAGGTTAAAGGTTCAAACCTGCCAGATGTTCCATGGGAGAAAGATGAGGCAGTCTGGTTCCATAAAGATTTAAAATATTGGCAACCCTATGGGGCAGGTCTACTTTGTCCAATAGGGTTGCTATGAGTCAGAATCAGCTCGATGGCAATGTATTTGAGGTTTTTTTTTTTTTTTGGTCTCATATAGGTGTTTTTTTAATGGAACACTGTACTCATGATAATATCCTTTACTTTGTGTGCCAATCTGTTATTTAACTAAAAGATGACCCCAAGATAGTTTTGATTTAAGGTTTAAAGAGTATCTCAGAGTGATAGTCTCAGGGCATCCAGATAGTCTCAACTGGTCCAGTAAGCCTGGACTTTTTAAGAATTTGAGTTCTGCTCTACATTTTTCTTCTGTTCTGTCAGGGTCCATCTATTGTGCCCTTGATCTGAATGGTTGGTAGTGGTAGCTGGGCACCATCTAATTCTTCTGGTCTCAGGGTAGATGAGGCCATGGAGCATGTAAGCTATTAGCCCTATAGTCTAATTTCTTCTCTGAGTATTTGCTTTTCACTTATTCTTATCTCAAAAAGATTTTCCATGTTACTTATTAGGCTTGATAGTTACCATTTTTGAAAGCTGTGCAATATTTTATGATTTTCTAAATCCTACTGGTTTTCTACTTTTTGGTTAGAATAGACAGTGCTGCAAAAGGCACTTTTGGGAATAATAACTTTTGACTTCTGTTGTTATGTGTCCTTGGGTCGGACCCAACTCATAGCGACCTCTCCTTGGGTTTCTGAGGCAGTATCACTACAGTAGATTGCCCAACCTTCCTTCTGAGGAGTGGCTGGTGGGTTTGAACCGCCAGCCTTCTGGTTAGCAGTCAAGTGCCTTAGGCACTATGCTACCAGAGCTTCCAAATGAAGCCCTGGGAGATAGTAATTTCATGCATGTCACTTTCCAATCACCCTTAATGCTCTGTGAAGGCAGGGGGCTGCCCCCTCCTGTGGTAGCAAATGCCCAGTTCTCCTTCATCAATTGTGAGTGTAGTAGGCTTTGGAGTCAGAGAGACGAGGCTCTGCCACTTACCAACTGTGTGACCCTGGGCAAGTCCTGTATTCTACCTGAGCCTTACTTTCCTCATCTTAGGGATCCTCCCATATAAAGGTCTTAGCATGGTTTTTGGCTTAGTAAAGGGGAGCTTTGTGCCCTCTCTGATGCTCCCACCCAAGGCATCCAGAGCTGCCTGCATCGGGTGTGCTCGCATCTCTGCAGATGTTGATACCAGAGTACAAGTAGACAGAACAGCGCCTGCAGCTAAATTAATGACATCACTCACCTCTAGTCCATCACCAAGGCCTGTCCTGCTGCCTCTTTCCTGCTTTCCTGTCTCTCAAATAACTTGACCCTTCCTTTCTATCCCCTACCCCTTCTGCTTTATCATCTCTCACCTGGCCCTTCTAACAGCCATCTAATATGTTTCCTCCTTCTAATCTTGCCTCCCTTCCTTCAGATGACTAACAGAGGATTTTAAATACAAACTTTATTCTTGTTATTCATCTGCTTATATACCTTCTTTGACTTTTCATGGCCTGTGGAATAAAAACCTGTCAAAATCAGGTCCTAACCCACTTCTTCACCTTCCCCTGCTGCCACCTATGTACCCAGGCATGCTGGCCCTCTGTCACATTAGACTGTGACATGCCCCCCAGGGGTGTACATCTTGCAGGATCAAACCTCCATGCTTTAATTCTCTTCTCTGCAAGATGCCTGGGAACCCCTCCTCCACTCTTAAGTGCAACCTCCTCTGTCCCTAATGCCCCCAAAGCTGCCAACTCCGCTCTCATATTGGTACATTTCTCTCCTCTGTGTTCCCTTGTACAGAATAGCATTTATCCCACAGGGTGCCTAGCACTCAGGACTATGAGCAATTTAGGACTGTGCTTTGTTTATGTTTTTACCTCCAGCTACTTGCACAGGCCTGCATGTAGTAGGGACCAACCAAGTGAATGACTGAATAAATGCAGAGTGTTTAGAAGATAATATGGTGACAATTTGTGATGTAGTGACAGACAGTAGATTGTTAAAAGGGTTATGTGGGCTTAAGTAATTGGGAAAGGCTTTTAAAGGGGTTGAGCTTTAAAAGGGGAGACAGGGTGGGTCCAGAAAGACAGGCTGGAGAGTTGGAACTCGCCTACTGGGCAATAGGAAACCCTTGAAGGTGGTCTCTCTGTAGTCCTCCTGAAAGCCTTTAGGTCTAGGGCATCAGCCAGTTAATAAAGCTTTCAGAGCTGTCCCTAGGTTGTAGGCAGGGCTTTACTTGTCTCCAGTTTTGAGGGACCATGAACCAAGGGTCTCAGAATTCCCAAAGCCCTCCTTCTCCTGAAGGCAGAGGGGATGCTTCATTCATCCTGCCCTTGACTCTGGTCTTCCATCATTCATGCATATCCATGGAGCCCTTTGTGATGATTTCCTTTTCCAGTCTTCCCTGAGGAGGCCCAGGGGATGATTTGTATGCTGTTTAACTTCCTGAGTCTAGAATAGAAGTCGAGTGGCCCCAAGGGGTCTCAACCCCCAGGCAAAGCCCCTACAGACCCAGCTGGTCAGTTGATCAAAGGGATGGTGTTGTGCTGGGTTCCCGGCATCGATGCTGATATTCTTTGTCTTCTGACATTGCCAAATGACTGTCTTGAGGAAGGGGCTGGGCCAGTGAGGCTGAAAGTGGGGAGACTGCCATGGTTAAAAATAACTTGTGTGCTGCAATTGGGCGTGTTTCCTTAGCCGGAGAGAGGAGAGGCAGCAGAGACGAGGCGGGATTGCTACTTCAGGATCTGGCTGGAATCTTCCTGTGATGTCAGGATGTTGTGGGGGCTACACCAGAGTAATTGAAAAGGCAGCCATACCTCTGTGGGGACACCTTCCTGTCATGTTCAGGAGAGACATGTCTCAGAGACCCTGGGCACTCTGCAGCTTCTGAGGTTGGAACTTAACATTCTGGAAGGAAATGAAGTCAGCCTTGTGCTGGAAGCTGTGTTTTTCTCTCTTCCCCATGGGTCGAGGTTATGAAGTCAAGTGGGGGTATCTGAATCAGTCTCACCAAATACAGAGATCACCCCCTTCCCTGGTTCCATTTGGTATCCTAAACTGGTTCTCAGAGCCTTGCCTGTGCTTGAGAAGCCTAATGGGGGAGCCCTGCTGATCCTACATGTCAGACTAGAGGAGGCATGTCAGGGCCAAGAAACCTGCTAATCTCAGTCTACAAAGTTGAAACAGGTTCTAGGGGCACCACACATGCTATAACCTGATTTTTCCTTTCGCCCTCATCCTATCCCTCTATTTCCTCTCCCTCTTCTTTTCCAGCCTTATTCTTGACTCACTCCTCTAAGCCCAACCAAAAACCAAACCAATTACTGTGGAATCAATTACAATTCATGGTGATCCCATGTGTCTCAGAATAGAACTGTATTCCATGGTGTTTTCAATGGCTGTAAATCTTATGAAATAGATTGCCAGCACTTTCTTCCACAGTGCTGCCACTGGGTGGATTTGTCCTGCCAACTTTTCAGTTAGCAGCCAAGTACAGACCATTTGCACCACTCAGGGACTTGCCCTAAGTCCAATCACGTTAAAATGTAACAATAGTCATTAAAGAAATGCCTTATTTCTGTACATCAGCTTCATGGTTTACCTAGAACTTCCTAACTCTGTGTGGTAGGCTGGGCAGGTGTTAGGATTGGAGGCCCCAGAGAATATAAGGTACTTGTCATGCAGGACCGGTTGGCACAGATTTTCTAACCCCAAGTACATTGCTGTTTCCATTTCCTTAGGCAATACCTAGCAATCAGGCCAGCCTGAATCTTCTGGAGGTGATAATCTGAATAGCTGACTTGTGGGGCCTGCAGGGAGTTAAGGGGCGAGCAGGGCAGGGAACAGGATACCAGACAGGCTGTCACATGGTTATACACTACACAACTCTAGGGGGTGCCATTCACAGTCATCATAGCAGATTTGCATAATTCTTATTTGAAGTTTCCTGCAGGTGGCAGTAAAGTGTCTTGAAGAAGGGGCTAGAGGCAGGATTGGGTGTAGGAGGGATTCTCCACCCATGCACCAGTCACCTACTCAACCATCTAACATATATATGCAGCCCCTTCCCTATTCTTGGCATTGAGGTTAAAAAAAAAAAAAAAAAAAAAAACTGAAGACATGGCCACTTCTTCATGGAACTCAGCCTAGTTGGGAAGACAGAAGGAAAAAAATAGTTGTATTTGTGTGTATTGCAAAGAAGGCAGCACAGTGATTCAGGCCTAAGAATTGGCCTCCTAATTTACCACTAGAAAGCATATGTGAGATTCAATCTTGGGAGCCCCTCAGAAGATGTTATTGAGCTCTATCCCCAACACCTGCTCTAGTGTGGCCTTTCTGGGAAGCCCTTTTTGATCCCTTTAAACCAAACCAAACCCACTGCCATCTAATTGATTCAGACTCACAGTGACCCCCATAGGCTTGCCAGGAGGCTCTGGTGGTGTAGTGCCTAAGGCATTTGACTGCTAACCAGGCTGGTGGTTCAAACCCACCAGCCACTCATCAGAAGGAACATTGGGCAATCTACTTCCATAGAGATATCGCCTTGGAAACCCAAGGAGGAGGGGTCGCTATGAGTCAGATTTGCTTGACGGCAATGAATTTTTTTTTTTAAACCTGCAAACTCTTTATTAAATTCTCCCATTTCATCTGTAGAGAAAAAAAAATGTACATTATGTTCAGAATTTCAGTAACATCTCAAAATTACATAGCATGAACATGTAACAAGGAACTTCCAGAATTTTGTACATAAAAAGGAAAACCATTTGCAAAAGAGGTTTGTTAATTTTACTTTTTGCTTTCTTAAACAAAAAAAAAAGAAGTTAAAGGCCTAAGCTCTCACAGCATTTGCTATGCAGTCTGTTTTCCCACTTGAACTGACCGGGGACATTGTGCTGGGAGAAGCCGCTCAGGAAGCCCCTGTCGGCATTGCATACAGCGACTGCAGTCTGGCTGGTGACCTGCTCAAACCACCTGGCCTGTCTGGCCTAGCATCCTGCTCGGCTCTGGGGTCCAGACAGCAATCTTCTTGATGGGTTTTTTGTTTGTTTGTTTTTTAATAGGCTTGCCAAGGCTGTAAATCTTTACAGAAGCAGACTGCCTCATCTTTCTCCCACGGAGCGGCTAGTGGGTTCCAACCACAGATCTTTTGGTTAGCAGCTGAATGCTATAACCACTACACCACCAGAGCTCCTTCCTGATCCCTTCAGCCAGACATCATTTACATTTCTATCCATCCCTCATTTCATTTGGCCTTACATTAAAGTTCATTGTTTACAGGTTCATTTCCCCCCCAAGAGATTAGAACTCACTGTTTTTAGGAATCCCATCTTACCCTTCCTGGTGCTGCCCTAAGATCTCACTCTGAAGGATGAGGAGAGGGCTCTCAGAGCTAGAATCAGTGAGGGCTGTGGAATGCAGGGTTGATGTTGGCTACTGCTCTCAGAGCTTTAGCTCAGCTGCAGGGGCCTGGCCTGGGATAGATAGCCCTAGAGTATCCTACCTGGTCCAAGGAAGGAGCCTGCTTCTCTGTGCCCCATGTGCCTCGCCTCCAGGCACAGGACGGGAGTTCTGAGAAGACATCCCATAGTTGCCTCTCTGCTTGTTCATTCATTCAGTAAAAAAAAAAAAAAAAAAAGAGCTCCAGCATGTGCCACACATTGTGGAGACAACTAGACCTGGAGTCAGGAAACTTGGGGAAATGACTTCATTTCTTGGAGCCTCGGTTTCCTAGCTATAACAGGGAGATAATGACACTTGTTTTGAATGAGTATTGAATGAGAATCAGAAAGTGCTGTACAAACATTATGGTACTACTTGTTACTGCACCTAGTGGTATCATTCCTTGAAACTTCCCTGGGTAACTAGAAGAAGGTATAGAGGCTCTAGGTAAGCAAGGAAGAGGCTTGGGAGCCCCATGGTTCTGTCTCTTTCATTTGTTCACTCTAGGGCTTAAGGAAATATCAGATGGATGGGGTTTATTATGGCCAAGACATGGGTAAGGAGAACAGGGTGCAAGAGAGGGAAATGGGGTCCTAAAAACAATTCCATTAGGAACTCCTGAGCAGGCAACCTTCTTTGCCTTGAGGGTCTTTGGACTGTGGGGTCTCTAGAGCTCTGCGCCAAGAAGACACTTCTTTCCCAGCTTGTGTACTTCTTCCTGCCAATATTCTCAGCAGAAGAGGCAGCAGAGATGAAGCAGCTTGGCTACTTGAGTTTGGCCTCAGCAGCAGGAGAGATGAGCGGGGGAGAGTCCCTGAAAGTGGGGCAGAATGAATTGTAGCTACACACCACCAGCTCAGCTCTTGCTCTTTGAAAGTAAATCTGGGTCACATTAGCTGCAGGGATGGGAAGTGACCACGTGGTCAGAATTCTGTGCAGGCAGCAGAAAAGACAGCAAATCTGTTCTTTCTCTGAGGCTCCGGGTCCCTGTGGGGGACCCCAGCTGGTGAGGGATGGTGGTTGCAGCATTGCAAGGTGCCACTGTTATTTGTTCCATTTCCCATCATGCTTTTCTAGTGACTTCCCAGGTGACATGAAAAAAGATTTGGAATGGGCGGTGGTCAGGTTAATTCCTTTGTGTTCTGGGACTGGGGGAAGGAATGTGGAGGAGGGCCTGGTTAATTTGGGGGCTGTGGAAAGCTATCATTTCTCAGGCTCATGGGCTCAGGGATTAGATGCCACCAGAGCAGCTAACAGTGCTGCAGGATCTAGAGCTGCACTTGTCTTTTATTTCAGCAATAAAAGGTCTTTGAACATACCTGGGCATGAGTATAAATAACCCACCATCACCAAAGTGCTATACTGAGCCTGGCCAGCATCCCTTCCCCCCAGTTGCTGTGGCTAGGACCTGCTGGGATTTGGCCCTGGGTCAGCCTGTTGCCACCTGTCAGTTAGAAGCAGCCAGCTTCCTGGTTCTGCCTTGGCTCCCTGTAGAAAGGAGCAGAATTGGTGCTCCTGGATGAAATCTCTCCCTGAACCTTGGATGTTACTGCAGAGAAGATCTGAGGGCCCTGTAATTTTAAAAGTGATTGTGGGCTGAAGATTCTGGCCTAAGTGGTGCCCCACGTCTACCCAGAAAGTGCCAGACCTTTGCTTTGTGGTCAAGGGAAGGATCTTCCCTGGAGCCTCTGTGGGTGGTGTCCCCGGGCATTCTGCCTCCTGGCAGCATAGCCATGTGCCCCTCCCTCCTCGTTCCCTCATTTCCTCATTGCTCACTGTTCCATTCATTCATTCAAGGGAATAGCTTCAGGAGTCAGCTGGAGTCCCAGTTCCACCTTCTTCTACCAGCTGGGTGACCTTGGGAAGTTACTAACCTTGCTGAGACTCAGTTTCATCATGGTTAAAATGGAGGATCAAGAGACCTATCTTAGAGTGTTGCCAGGTGGATTAAATGAGATAGTGGAAGTGGAAAGAGTGCTATTACATTGGGGGGATTGCAACCAGTGTGACAAAACAAAATGTGTATAAATTGTTAAATGGAAAACTAATGTGCTCTGTCAACTCTCACCCAAGCTACAATTAAATAAATAAGTGAGATAGTGGTAGTAAGGTAGTTGGTCCAGTGCCTGCTATGCAGTCAGCACTTGATGTGTATTAGCTATTATCATTAATGGGAGCTCTGGTGGCGTAGTGCCTAAGGCATTTGACTGCTAACTAGAAGGCTGGTGTTCAAACCCACCAGCCACTCTTCGGAAGGTTGGGCAATCTACTTTCATAGTGATACCGCCTCGGAAACCCAAGGAGGGGTCGCTATAAGTCGGATCTGACTCAATGGCAGTGAGTTTGGTTTGGTTTTATTATCATTAATATAATTTGTTAATTCACACAGTTGTTCATTAATTCTCGAATGCATTGATGCATCCTTTTGCTCATTCATCGACCAGATAGATACTCATTTAACAAATATTCCTGGAGCTGCTTTGCGCTAGGCCCAGACTGGGCTCCAGAACCCTGCCCTCATCTGCAAAGGTAGTTAGAATGCAACATGAGCTGTTCTGCCCTGTGAGCCCAAAGAGGGTTATGAGAAAGTTTTGAGAGAGAAGGGCCTCCCCTTCCACTTTCCCCAGATTTGCACAATGATAGTATTTGATCTTGGATTTGGAAAAGAAAGAGGAATTGTCAGGACAACCTGAAGAGAGAGGGCATGTTCATATTGTTGGTTTCTATTCTCATTCTCCTCTCTTTGGCCTCGGTAGGAAGAAAAGTGAAGAGAGAACAGATGATGGGGTTAGGAATTGAAGAATGCAGAAGGTGCTTTGGGGAGTTGGACTCTGGACTCAGTCCTGGAGTTCCTAAGAGTTGGTGCTAGTTGGGATCCCCTAGTAAACAATAGCTGGAAAAGCTACTGTATATTGTTTGAGTCCTAAATGTGTGCCAGGCAGTTGACTTATATCATTTATTCCCATAGAACCCTGGGAGGTAGTTGCTCTTCTCAATGTTGTACAGAAAAGAAAAATTAAGGAACTTACTGAGGTCATACAATAAACAAACAGTGGAGCTGGGATTCAGCATTGCACCTGGGGGCTGGCAGTAGGGAGAGGGTACTTTTTGTATAGATTTCCATTTGCATGGCACTGCTGGAACACTATATGTACAATGTGCCCTTTGTAGTTATGCAGTGCTGTGGCTAAGGTCAGCCTAACTCCAGAGCCTCTGTACTTTTCGGAAAATTTTCAACATACTCAAAAGTGGTGAGAATTGTATAGTGAATTCCCATCACCCAGATTCAAGAATTACCGATTCATGACAATCTTATTTCTTTCATATGTCACAATTCCCCCTCCTAGATTAGGTAGATAGAAGTTCCAATGATTATATACTTTTACCAGTAGTACATAGATCAGTTAATCTGCCTCATTATCCATATCTGGAAACTGGAACCAGTGCCTCTTGACCCACTTCCTGGAGGCTTTCTAAGGGAATGCCAGGGCCCCAGGGGCAGTATGTCCCTCCCAGCGTCACTTAGTCCATCTTCCTGTCCTTCCAGCTTTTGAGGTTCATGTTCTACTCCCAGAACACACAGAGTCAGGCTAGAGCATACCTGGTTCTGCATCTGAAATCTGATATCTGAGGACAGTGTCTGTCTTGCATAAAACATTTTCACTCCATGGACCCTGGGTTTGAATTAGGATTCTGCCAGTGTAATTGAGGAAAGTGCCAGAAAGTTAAGGAGTCAGTCTTGAGGTAGAAGTTGAGATAAGATAGTATTGGAGTCTTTGAAATCACAGAAGGCATGATGTCTGTTGTGAGAGGGATTGTGCCCAAGGCCTGCCCTCAAGCTGTGATTTCAATCCAGAGCAGTGGCTGCCACTCTCTAGGGCCTCTCTCAGCCTCAGGATTTGTGCTTAGTGCAAACAGCTTCCAGGCTGCCTGTCACTGCCCCTTTAGAGGTTTCTATCCTGAGGTGGTAATGGGTAGAGAGACATTGTTTCAACTGGAAGGAGCCTTCATAGGTCCCTAAAAAGTGCAGACCCTGTGTGGTAGGAATCTCAGAGGCTGGACTGATCTTGCTGGATGAGAACCTCTCCTCACCAGAGCAAGGAGGGATATTGAGTGTGGTTGAGTGGGGCTCATGGTAGCCTAATTCCTTCAAAAGGGACAATAAAAGTTTTATTTACAAAGAGGCCAGGAGGCAAAGGGGATCATACCTTCTCTAACTACTTTTGTTTTGTTAGAAATGCCAGGCTTTGTGCTTATCATTTTACTTGCTTTATCAGATCTAATCCTCAAAATAATCTTGAGAAGTAGGTGTGCTACATACAATAGGGGAAACCCAGAATCCAGAGAATTCAGTAACTTGCTCAAGATCTCCCAGCCAGTAAGAAGCAAAACTAGGAATGAGGCTAGTTCTGCCTAGGGCACCACACTGCCTCCACCATGGCAAGAAATAGTAGTTTAATAATAGCTAACATTTGCACAGCACTTCAAGGTTCACAGAGTGCTTTAACACCCATTATCTCCACTGAACCTCTTAAAGCCCCTGGTAGGTGAGGTTTTCCACACCCCTTTGGGACAGCTGCCTATCAGGAGTCCAGCCTCTGCTCATTTCCTCCAGTAAGGATTAGAGATTCTTTGGCATTGGCTTTGACAAGTCAAGGGAGAAGGCCTAGGGAAAGGCTGAGGTGGAGAGACTTGGTAAGTTGCTATGGTAACCCAGATGGCTGAGTAACCATTTTGAGAGTTGCTATGGTGACAGGGGCTACCCGGTGGCAGGGATCTTGTCTTCCTGGGTGGCTGCCACCATTCAGGCCTCTTGGATTAGAGATGTTGCACTTTCTGAACAGAAGAGGGCAGCATGACAGCGGGTGAAGGTTTCCTACCCAGAGCAGATGTGGGAACTTGAGGCAGAGTTTACAGTGGGCTTCCAGGAGCTGGATGGAAAGGGAGCTTTGGCTGGGGTTGTCTCAAGCCTGTGCCCAAGAGGCTGGTAGAGCTGGGCCTGGAGGCAGGACTCCTGAGACTATGACTGGGTGATTTTATCTAAGAGCTGGTCAGAGGATGAGGCCTGGGAGAGCCCCTTCTGTGTCTGTTACCAGCTACTCTTCAGAAGCAGATTGCAGCCTACCCTTGCAAGGAGGAATGTAGAGAAAACATAGGCACACTCTACTAGCAAATAATTTATAAAGCAACAATTAACACATGTAAAATAATGCAGCATGAGCCAAAGTGAAGAAGTGCTGGAGTAAACTCTCTAGAGGTTGAGGGAGGAGAACTAGCAGGAGAAATAATTTTGACCTTCCTCTTTCCTCTCTGCATGTGAAATGCCCTCAGCCCTTGGCCACTGAGCAGACTATGAATTGGATTTTCAAATGTCTTGACCTTTCTACCTCCTTTAATATGTCTTCTGTGAAGCATCCATTCCTTCAGCAAATATTTATTGAACATCTGCTAGGTTTCTGGCTCTCTGATGAGGAAAGATGAAATAGATATCTGTGTCCACAAAGAACTTATGAACCAAGAGATCAAGGAAGCAGTGATGCAGACTGCCACAATATATGTGGTTGCAGCCCCAGGAATGAGGGATAGAAAATGCAGTTGGGATTTTGAGCAGAAGAGGCTCTTTTACCTGGGTTGATTAAAAATAACTTCATCATTTTGGGTGTGTGTTGAAGTTCAGTAGGATTCAGTGGGTGGAACTCGGGGTATGGTATAGGACATTCCAGGCAAGGCTCAGAATTTGATTACAGAGGAGGATGCTACATAAAAGGGTAGCATGAGAGATCTGGTGGCATAGTGCCTAAGGCATTTGACTACTAACCAGAAGGCTGCCAGTTCAAACCCACCAACCACTCCTCGGAAGGAAGATTGGCAATCTACTTCCATAGAGATATCACCTCAGAAACACAAGGAGGGGTTGCTATGAATCAAAATCACTCGAAGGCAGTGAGTTTTTTTTTTTTTGGTCATGGGAGATCAGCACGTAAAAGAAGATGGATGTCAAAATATGG
This sequence comes from Orycteropus afer afer, assembly GCF_000298275.1. NCBI lineage: Eukaryota > Metazoa > Chordata > Mammalia > Tubulidentata > Orycteropodidae > Orycteropus > Orycteropus afer. The sequence goes on along the minus strand of NW_006921779.1, from coordinate 515,213 downwards.
AGAGCTTTGAATGCCAGGCTTAGAAAAGAAATGATGCAACAGAGAAGTATATACTTTTCTTTACATATCCTAACTTTCTAACTAGGTAGAAACCATAGACAGCTGTGTATTTTAGTATCATCTCGTTCATTCATTCATGCCTTTAATCAAATTTTTAAATACATTTTAAACAAGTGTTCTATCTTTGGCAGGTCATTTGCTAGTTGCTAAGGAGCCTGTGGTAAACAAGACAAACAACAGCCTCAACCCTCAGGGAGCTGACTTAGTAGGTATGAGAGACAATGAAGCCATAAGTACAAGTGTGATGTGTATTGCCAAATAGGGAGAAAAGAGTGCAGGAGGAATCTACTAATCAAGGACGTTTCAGTAGAAGGATGAGTAGGAGTGAGCCTGGCCAGGTCAAAGGAAAGTGATGAAACCCAGAAGAATAGCAGGTGGGCATGTCCTGAGACTGGAGCTGAAAGAAATTGAAAGTGGCTCAGCTTTAGGGAGAGGAGTACTTGATGAAGCTTAAGTCTGGGAAGACACTAAGGAAAAACCAAGGTCTTATTTACTTGTATTACCCTTGTCCTCCACTAGATGCCCTCCTGAGTACATCCTGCCTCCTTCCGCTTCCCCGTTGCAGCCTTCTTAGAAATGCAGCAGCAGTCTCACCCATCAGGACCAAAGGAAAATCATAGACCAAACGGAGAAAGCCTCAGAGCCTTCCTGATTGTGTAGTCTGGCTATAAATTTAGACCGTTGCTTGGAAAAAGACGAAAAACCTCCTCTTCCTAAGCTTTCTTCCCATCCCCCCAGGAGCCGCTTTGTTTCTCTATCCTTGTAAAATTTTCTCTGTATAAAACAGGAACATCAGCCAAACGTGTGGACTTCCCCCTTTCCATTCAATAGAAGAATACATTACTTCAAAATCTCCTGAGAGCACATTTAAATGCAAATTTTGTCAAAAAAAGCAACTTGAGTCTGAGAGAAGCCCTCTAGCCACAACCTGAACCAGAACTTTCTTCCTTGATTATCATGTTTTTTTTTTTTTTTTTTTCCCAATTAGGAATCTCAACCCCTTGCCCTCGCCCCAGCCCCCTTCCTGCCCCGCCTTCCCCAACAAAGCCTAATTCCCAGTATAGATGCTCTCCTCTTATGGTTGCCCTTTCCTCACCTTTGGCAAGCATCACTCACAATTCTTGAGGAATCTGCTCACAAAGTAGAGCATGTATTAACCCCAATAGTGCAAGAGGATGTGGGGATTTTCCTATTTACTGTAATGAAAAGAAGGAGGTCTGTCTGGGGTGGGGGTGGAGGGGTATGTATATATGTGTTTGTTTGTGTCTAGGCCTTCTTGGCCCCACTGGTATGAAATAATACAGGTAATGCAGATGACTCAGCATGGAGACAGTCAAGATCCCCAGAGTTAGCATTTTCATATTCTCTGCTGTTTACGAAAAATGTGCTTATGCCATCAATCACCAACTCCTTCATCCTGCATTGCCCACTAAAAGCCTTTTATTTCTTCATTAAAAAAGAATGTATCTCAAATTTATTCCCTTCCTTTTGTTAAAGTGTGCTCATTAGCAGCTGACACCAATCTGTGAACTAGCTTTTTAAGCACACAGGCTTAAAGTGGAAGAAAATAAGCATTTGTTCAAGGATCCTCCCTGTCCTCTTCCAGGCCTTTCCCTGTGTGCACTCCATGCCTGGGCCTAGGCAGGCCAGTAAAACTTGATGGAAAAAGATATGATTAATGGGTTGCTCACCCAATTTCTGATCATGGTGTGATGTGGAAACAACCAATATCCACCTATTGGTGAAAAGCATCATTCCTTCGTATATTATTAGTGTTTTACGTATCGACTAAATATGCAGCACTACTCACAGGGTGGGAGCTCTGGTAGCATAGTGGCTAAGACACTCGCCTGCTAACCAGACGGCTGGCGGTTCAAACCCACCAGCCACTCCTCGGAAGGAAGGTTGGGCAATCCTACTTCCGTAGTGATACTGCCTCGGAAACCCAAGGAGGGGTCGCTATGAGTCGGGGCCGACTCGACGGCACGTAACAACAACTCGGCACATAACAACAACTCACAGGGTAAAAAGATACAGTCCCTGCCTCCTGGGGGGGGGAGGGGTAAGAAGCACCTCCTTAAAAATCTTGAGAAAGGGAACTGAAGTGGAAGCTCAAGCCCAAAGTTTGGTTGTTTGATATTCCATGAATTCTTTTTTTACTTGCTAATTAACTGCTATTGCAAGAACACCCAGCTTAACTTTTTACCCAAGACCACCTCTCCACTCCCTGAAAAATCAAGTTAACAGACTTGATGAGGCTGGGGAAAATAATGGCTGAAATGGAGGTAGATGTGGGCAAAATGTATCAGTTAGCTTTACCTGAGTTCTTCATTCATTGTTGTAGGCCCCAGCGTGGTCCATGAACATTGGGCACAACTAAATTGAGGATTAAAAGACGCTTGCTTGTAACTCCCTCCTTTAAATGGCCCCAAATAAATCCCTACCCTTATTTATGAATTTAATTTCTTTGCTTTTTCCTTTCCCCTAATGACAGAAAATAATTGGCTTCCCCTGTCCTCCCCTGACCAGTTATTTTCCAGAATCCTTTTCTTTGTTCCATAACAGTCTTAGTTCAGTATCAGGTTCCCACATCTCTCTCTTTGATCCGTCTATTTAGATGGCTGTCACAGTTTAATAATCCTGTGGTTTTTCTTCCTTTATAGCTTTATGTCCTCTTCTCTCTCCTCTTATTCACCCATGGCACAATTCAGAATCCTGTTTTCATTCCTCATTCAGTTGTCATTTCTCAGGTTCTAGCTCCCCATCCTTGGCTTGGTTTATTACTTCATGGTGGTGGGCCTGCCCCCATCTTTCTAGTTAATTTTCTTTGGTTTCTGGAAAACCCTTTGTTCCTGGGATTCTTTGTGGTCATGGTATGCCCTCTGGCCTTACACTGCAGCCTGTCTGGATCTTGCCCTTGTCCTCATTCTGACCATGCCTAACCCTGGGATCTGAGGCATCTTGATCTTTGGCTCTTCTTTCCCTTCAGTTTTTCTAGGTCCTTTTCCAGTATACGCACCACAGGCCTAGCGCCAGTTTTTCTCCAGCCAGGGGGCTCCCTCCTTTGTCCTGGCTCCGGGTGTAGGTCAGCGCTGAATAGGGCTGCCCTCCCACCCCGTGGAAGCCGGCCGGGGTCTCCCTGCCCCTTTAGCCGGCCCATCCTGACACGCGTGGGGCCTCCTAGCTACCCCGACTCCCGCCAAACACTCTCAGCGTGGGCCGGGCTCTCGCCCCTCGCAGCTCGAGCCCTTCAATCCGGCCCGGGCTGTGGTCTGAAGCCACCAGGGGAACCGCGTGGGACCCCCCGGGCCCAGCCGGCCGCAGCCCGGGGGCCAAGGACGCGCCGGACTGCGGAGGCGGCGAAGTGAGGGGCGGGGAACGGGCCCGGCCTGGCGCTCCTGACAGGAGGAGCCGCAGTCGCCGGTAGCCGCTGCCGCCACGCCGGGGCGTGCTGAGGGAGGAGCGGAGCCGAGGGGTGGGGAAGTGGAAACGCCAGCCGGGACCGGCGGAGCGCGAGCGGGCCGGGTGCGAGTGGCCTGAGGAGCTGAGCGCGACTGTGAGGCCGGGGAAAGCGGAGAGCCAGGGCGCCGCTACCGCGCCGGAGCCGCACAAAGGGCCGAGGCTGGGGCCGCCGCCGCGGCCGCCTCAGTGCGCGGGCCTGGAACCCGCGCCAGCAGGGGCCCGAGGAAAGCGCGGCGCGGGCGGCCATGGCCGGCTACGTGCCGGGTCAGCAGCCGGCCAACCGCAACCAGGAGAAGGAGTTCGTGCAGGCGTACGAGGATGTCCTGGAGCGCTACAAAGGTACAGTCGGCGGAGCGGCGGCGGCTGGAAGCTGGGGCCCCCTCGAATCTAGCCGGAGACTCGCCAGGAGCCGCAGGCCCGCGGGCCGCCGCGGTGTGGCCTTCGAGGTCCGGTCGCCTGGCCTGCTGCAGGTGGGGCGGCCGGGCGGGGTCGCGCCCACCCTGGCAGGCGCTGGGGCTTGGCTCTGAGCTGCTATGTCCCTGGGCCAATTTATTTACAGAGTTGAGATAAGCCTTTGGAACCCTCTCCTACAGTAGACGGCGCTTTTCATATCACTAGTTATGTTATTTGTCCTATTATCTGGCCCCAGCTGGAAGAAGGCGAGACCGGGAGCAGGCTTGGGAGACCTAATCTGTGGGGAGTTGCTGGGGAGGAGGAGGAGTTGGGCGAGAGATAAACCATCCATTTTGCTCTCGGAGAGGCTTGGACATCTGCGTGCCCGAAGAGGGTTCCTCGCCCGCTTTTGTTTCCCTCAGCCTCGGATTAATCGCGTGGAAGCCGAGATTGTGAACCCCCTTGTTTTTTTTTTTTTGGGGGGGCGTCGAGCTGGCAGCGGGTTTAGGCATCTGCTCGTGTCAGTGAGTGTGCAATTTTTTGGTAGGGACCCCCCCCCCCGCAACCCTCTCAACCCTTGGAGCTTGAACCTGATAGAGTAGGGGTCTATTTCTTTTATTCCTGAAAAATAAAGATTTGTGTTAAGCTCGAATTTCAGCCCCTGGGGCTTTCTTGCTCAGCAGTTCTGCAAGTTAATGCCTAATTTAAACCTTGGGTGTACACAGAGAAAGTTTTGACAGGCCAGAGAGTCTGTGGACTACATTTCTCCAACTGTTGTAGGTGCCCCTTAAGTGGAAGCCAGAGATTCGTGGCCTTGGGTGGCCCTGCTTTGATCTTTAACTTCCAGTTCTGGGAATTTGCTTTGTGTGGCGGTTGTGCTTTCCACAGACAGGGAGTTTTTCCCAGAAACTATACAGGCAGCACTTTCTGCTGTTTTATTCAGCTTGGGTCCTTGTGACTGGGCCTTTAGTTTCTTTTAATCTGGAGAAGAGGAAACTTCAGCCCTTGTGACTGAATTCAGGATACTTGTTTACGACACCTAACCAGTGAAGGGAAAATAATGAAGAAGCTGTAAAATGCTTTTATTTTTTGGTGGCATTTGAGCTCTGGGAATGCAGCAAGGGGGCAGTGGGGGGGGAAATGGGGAGATGAAATGCTGAAATGGACCTGCTAGGAGTTCTGCTTGTTCCCTTCTGCATCAGGTCCTGTAAGCTGTCCAGTTTTTCCTGCCTGCAGCAAGTTTTCTGTCAACCCCCTGTGGCCTTTCTTTTTAAGAAATGTGGCTCATTTCAGAGCACAAAGAGGTTAGATTGTGCTGTTGAATTTCATTGAAAAAATGCTGCTAAGTGGATGGTTCCATTAAATTTCCTTTGCAGTCTTTTGAGCAGCACTGCACTCTTCAGAGGGAGAATACTGGGGCTGTCTTGGGCTGTGACAACTTTAAACCAGCAGAATTAAAACAAAAATGAGTGAAGAAATCTCAGTACCTCACTGGATCATATTGCTGGTGGTGTCCATCTGAAAAGAAGTTGGACTCCTAGCACATGAAACTGGGAAAGAAGGTGGAAGTAGGACTTGATCCAGGAGAGAGGCCTTTTGTGTTCACTCTTTTTAGCTCTCTCACTAAGTTTGGCTTTCCTCAGAAGGACTTTGATCAGGTGTATAGGAATTTGATCCTTTTCAGACACAGTCTCTTTCTTCAGGGGAGGAATAAGTAAAAAATGGTTGGTCAAAGTAAATTAACTTGAGCTGTGTGAGGTTGTTGTGCAGTTGGTTCTATGATAGATGCAGAAGGCACCCCCCCCCCCCCCCATTCTCCCTGGGAAGTCAGAGTAGCTTAGCATCTGGATCTTTTGTTACTTGGCTCTATGGAATTCCTACATTTTCCAGACTTAGAAATCCCCCTGTTGCTTTAATAGGAGAGCTATTTGCCTAAGCAGAAGAGTGAGCTGGAATCAATAGAGTGACTGAGAGGGAGTAGCAGGCAGTTTGTGAAGATAAAGCCAAGAATCAGTTTTAGAGAGAAATGTGGAAACATATGGATGATAGGGTTTGAGACCTTCATTGGTTGTCTGCCAAATTACTTGACTTTGTCCCTCTGTTGTTATAAGTTGTGGAGTCACTTCCTACAAACTAAAGCAGGATTAGTATATTTAGGAGAGTTACTTAAAGTTTTCATCTGCACAAACTGCCCCCCTGGAAAGGGCAAAGGTATGAAGGGAAGTGATGAATTTGCAACTTGCAGGGAGCAGAGCTGTGTATATTGCAGCATTAGGAATGGTTGTCACGGATGGATTTTCCAGAACTGTGCTTGGCACCCATTTCCCTCTTGGTAATAGGCATGGTCTTGGTAGGATTGGATGATTCAGCATGGACATAAATACTCTCCTTCATTTTCCAAATATCCCAAAAGCTCTTTCAGGTAGCTGACCAGTAAACAGAAGGCATTGGATAACTCTGGACCCTAAAATTTCAGAGTGGGCAGCAGCCAACAGTGCTAGAGTATAGCTTTTATTCCCTCAATCCTCCAGCAAATAGTTATTAAATCTTTTCTGGAGGTGACACAGTGTTAGGTGTTAGAGATGCCAGAATATGAATGAGATCTGGTTACTGACATTTTGCTAAGGAAAGATATATTCAAACAAGTAATTAAGATACTGTGATATGTTCTAGAATTGAGGTATGCATTAAGTACTATGGAAGCAAGAAGAGGGATGTGTATCTCCACCTGAGGCTCCTTGGGAGATCTGACAAAGGAGATGACATTTAAGATTGGGCCATTAGGGATGAATGGGATTTTGTCAGGTAGAAAAGGAGAGGGTGAGGAGAGGGCAGAGGAAATAGCAAGCATGAAGGCTTGAAGGAGTGAATGTGAATGGAAAGGTTTGAAGAATCTGAGTACTTGGGTACAATTAAAGGACTGGGGTTTAAGTGGGTGCAGATGATTCTGTAAAGGAGCCAGGGTCCAGTTTGTAAAGGGTTTTTTTTTTTTATGACTTTATGCCATGGCTAGTGGGAGAGTCATTGAAGGCTTTAAAAAAACAGCAATTAGTATGCCAATTTTATTAATGCCCCATGGGGGACATATCTATCCAGTGATTGGAATATTTAAGTTATTATCTAGGGCATCTTCCTTGTACCAAAGTTCTTACGGGGCTGAGTTAGTGATCAGGTGGTTGCTTTGTAAACATGGAAACAAAGAGAAGAGCGGTGAATCGTTTTGAGGAATATTTCTTCAAGAGCCAGCCACAAAGTTTTTCTCTGTGAGGATCAAGGTATTTTGAGGACCAGAGGAAATTACGAAGTAACAGCCAGAGAGGTAGGAGAACCAGGATCCAATTCCTTGCCTAGGATAGAGACAAACTCTACTGATAAAGTCACATACAGGAATACTTTTATATTTTTAGAGTTGTTTTTGTTGTGTGCCATTGAGTCAATTCTGACTCATAGAGACCCTATAAGATGGAGTAGAACTGCCCCATAGGGTTTCCTGGGCAGTAGTCTTTATGGGAACAGATTGCTAGGTCTTTTCTCCTGTGGAGGCTCTCGATTATCAGTCCAATGCTGAACCACTGTGCTACCAGAGCTCCTTATATTTTTAGAGAAGGTTTAAAAACAAACACACCCTCTACATGGGACCTTCAGCCTATACAACCCTGACACCACAAGAACTAGGTGGTGCCCGGCTACCACTGCCAACCACTTGGAAAGGGATCAAAATTGGAGATCCTGGATAGAGTGGGAGAAAAATGTAGATCAAAACTCAAAATCATGAAAGTGACCAGGCTAACAGTTCTAACAATAACCCCTGTGACAGTGACCCCCAGTTACCCTTCAGGCCTGGAAATGAACTCATTCCCATGGCTTATCCTTCAGTCAAACAAAGTTTGACATACACAGGCCTACTAGGTGACCATGGAGAAGCACTGCTTAGAACAATCATCCATTGGAGATCAGAAGGGTAGCATTTGCTCAGGGAGAAAGCTCAGAAGACAGGAATGCATAGGAAAGAAGGACACCAAAGAGTCTGTGCATTTCAGGTTGTTCTAGAATAAAAGAGATCATCTCACTTTTCAACATTGGTAACATGGTCTATCTGGTACTTAAAAACTTTTCACTAGCTAACATAGGTTATAGGAAGCTAGTTAGGACTACTTTTATTTATCACATCACCAAAAATAACCTACAGACCATAATGCACAGAGAGTTGGGAACAAAGTGACTACATAGTTTTTAATATGTAAAACTAGCAAGGCAGTTGGTATAATAGAGACTAGGCTTTGGATTCAGGCTTGAGTGCCAATCCTAGTTCTGACACTTCTGCTCTGTGACCTTGGAAAAGTTGCTTAACCTCACTGATCTTTGAGTTTATTTCTCATCTGTTAAAATGGGGATGATGATACTAACGTTTGGAGGTTCATGAGCATATAATTGAATTATAGACATGTTAGGTAATTAGTAGTTAGAAAAACTTTCACATATATAATGCTTTATATCATGAAAAGCAATTTCATATTATCATGTTTGATCTTTATATATCCTGTAAGGAAGGCATTATGCAGATAAATAAATTTAGGCATAGAGATTTAAATTACTGTCCAAGAGCTAGGCTCCTGACTTCTAGATGAGCGTTTTACATTGTACCACAGAGGGAAGTTTAAAAACTGGAACAGAGGCTTGGGTTAAATGAGGTCATTATGAAAATGCTTTGATTGTTAATTAGTTTTTAGCTTCTGAACTACAGTCACATAATGTATGTGCCTATATTTTCAGATTTCTGTACTGGGGGAATTTCTTCTCTCCTTTTTACGAGTTTCATGATAGGTATATAAGTAACTTTGGAATATTTACACAAAAACACTGTAGTGCAAAATGGTGAAGTTTTTTCAGGGACTGGTGGAAAATAAGCTAAGGATTTGAGATTACCCTAAGTCAGCTCTGAAGCAACCTCTTGATTAAATTTAGACTCAGTTTTTAAGTTCTTTTTTTACAGCAAAGTCCTAGAGTTGAAGTGTGTTCTGGTTACTTAGTGCCACTCTGACAGGAATATACAACAAATGGGGTGTCCTTAACAAACAGGAGTTTGTTCTCTTACAGTTTGGAGGGTTTAAGTCTGAGTTCAAAGTGCCAGGCTCTAGTGGCTGGTGAAAGCCCCTCAGCCTTGAGCTTCAGCTCTGCCTCCTGCTCTCGGCTCATTGAAGCTAGAGGCTTTTCTTCATTCAGACAGCTGCTGGCTGCTGAGGCCGACAACCCCAAGGTTGACAAGTAAAAAGGCACAGTCTCGATGTTACCAAATCACATGGCAGGCCATTCATTCAAATCGATTGAAAGTCCCAAGGTTGGCAGAGCATGGCAGGCTGCTGAACAACAACACAGCTACATGCAGGGTTCAAGCGTGCCATAAGCTAGAGACCATTCCCAGAGCTGTTTCTTATATATGGGAAGGAGATCACATATCCAAAGCAGCTACTCAGCTGCTCTAATAGATTCCACCATGGAGTTAATTACCAATCTTACTGTGGGAAATAACTATATCCAGTTACCCAGCCATTCAACCAGGCCTAGCCAAGTTGACACACAGACTTAACTATCACAAGGTGGATAGCTTATGGATAGAACAATAGAGTAATCACTACTTATGGACATGGACACTGTTAATTCAGAAAGTGAGTCAAGGAAATTGACTCATCTGCTGGGAAATTAGAAGCTTTGGCCAAGTTCATGCTGTTGAAATAATAAAATGTGTGCATGTGCTAACAGTGCTTCTGGGAGCTGCTGCTTCCATCTTGGGCTTGCTTGGCAAGTGATGTAATGCAAGTCAGGGACATGCACCAGCCAAGTCCTGTCATCCTGGCATTTTTCAGTGCCATTTCCAGGTTTTAGAGATCATGATGGAATTAATGCTTCAAAGTGAACATCTGGGAACAGAAACATTCCAAGATCAGAAGTCACAAGTGAACAGTTATGGGTTGCAGAATGAGCTTGTAGTGTTTTCTCAATATTTTTGAAAACACCCAGGCATGCCTCCTTTTACTAAGTAAGGTTGGCCCTTTCAGCTTCTGGTAGTTATATGTTGAGCCGTATGACTGACTAGGTGGTGTGGTGTGCTAAAGCTCCTGCTTTATCTTCATGCTTTGGATTGTAGTTGTGTTGCTTCTTCTAGGGGCATTTATTATTTTTTTGGTCTGCAGGACTCCTTTCAGGTCTGTTGGCTTAGCTTGTATATAAGAACGTTTATTCCAACTTATTTTATTACCAAAAAAAAAAAAAACCCAAAAGCAAATCATTATTTTTTTACAGGGTCATAGAGGCCCTGTAGGATGGAGTAGAACTGTAGAACTGCCCTGTAGGGTTTCTAGACTGCCACATCTTTCTCCTGTGGAATGGCTGGTGAATTTGAATCACAGACCTTTCCGTTAGCAGTTAGTTGCTTAACAGTATGTTACCAGGGCTCCTTACTTTTTTCTGTTACTTCTAATCTCAGTTCCTGGCATAAATTATAATGAGTCTCTAATTTTTGTCTCTGGCTTTCAAGGCCTTCAATAATTTGATGTGCTTTGTGTAACCAACAAAAAACCAACCAGTTGCCTTTAAGTTGATTATGACTCACAGAGACCCCGTGTGTGTTTGAGAATTGTGCTCCATAGAATTTTCATGACTGTGATCTTTCGGAAGCAGATCACCAGGCCTTTCTTCTTAGGCATCTGTGGCTGGGTTCATGCTGCCATGTAGCGGCCCAGTGATTAATCATTTGTGCTACACAGGGACTCCAATAGCCCAGTTATATCAACTGTTACTCCCCAAGACAATATTTGGACTGGTTCAGTGATCCCTAGTGTTCTCATACCCACCCCTGTGCTTTTGTTTGTTCTCTCTTCCTGGAGTGCCCTCTTTCATTATTCAAATCATATCTCTTTCTATTAAAGCTAAGCTTGAGACCTGGGTCCTCCATGAAGCTTTCTCTTGTTATTTTACTAGACATTGATCTCACCCTTCTCTCATCTCTTACAACATCTACCTCATAATTAGTCTCTTAATTACATAGTATTTTTTATTATTTTTATGTTGTCTCATCTCTGTTAGAATTGTTTCCCTAATAAGATTTTATGCTTTTACAGCATAGGGACTTTTTGTCCTTTTTTATATAGTTATTTGATTGGCAGGGAATTTCTTAGAAGAGACGGTCATTTCAGTGCTTGCAGCTTATATGTTAAAATAATTTTCTCATATTATAACAATAATATGTGTTTAATGTAGAATTGGAAAAACAGGAAGGTATAAAGCTCTTAAGGAGCTCTGGTAGCTTGGTTAAAGCATTTAGCTGCTAACCGAAAGGTTGGAAGTTCAAACCCACCAGCTGCTGCATGAGGGAAGATGAGTTATACTGCATCTGTAAAAATGTACAGCCTTGGAAACCCTATGGGGCAGTTCTACTTTGTCCTACGGGGTTGCTATAAGTAGGAATCAATTCAATAGCAATGAGATAAAGAACTTTCCTTACGGTGTGTGTGTGTGTATGTTTAGGGATGGAGGGTACAGAGGCAGGCAGACAGCCTGACAAATAGACATGCTTTGTAGGGAGAGAATTGAGTTCTCAAGGATAGCCTGTTTTTGGCTAGTCTGGGACCTGATACTCTCACTTGCTGGGGCTACCTAAAATTGTGTTACGATGTAAGTCTGTTCTCACTGGGCATAAGCATTCATTTTTTTCTCTCTATTCAAAATTGCTTTGCTGTGAATGACTTATGTGTCGGTCATTAGGGATGTGCCAATTACCAGGGATGGTTTGGGTTGGGGCCTAGGATAAGTTAATTAATTGATCACTCAGCATCTTTCTTTTAGGCAAGGACTTTGTTAGCTGCAATGCTGGATTCCCTCTTACCTTAGCAAATATCTATAGTAATTTTTATTTAGTAAAGGAAAACACAATTCCTTTGTGCTGATGGAGAGAATGAGCTTGTTTGAAGTATCTTTTGCAGTTCAGAGGGTTTTCAACCCGCAGGAGCATGTTGGCTTGAGATCTATAGGAAGTGAGTTTTTGGCTGTATTTTTAGTCTGTGAACATTAATGAATAAGTTCATTGTGTACACTAAACTCTACTAAACCTGCAAGCATACACTTTGTAGGAGAAAGTAAGACTGGGGAGATAGCTAGGCCATTAGAAGCACTGAAAGCATGATACTAAGACTAGGGCAAGGGAAGGTACAACTATTGTTTTCTCTCCCAGCTGGAGCAAAAGAGTAAAGAACATCAAAGACTCAAGGAAACAAGTAATCCAAAGGACTAATGGACCCCATGAACCTCAGCCTCCATGATTCTGAGACCAGAAGAACTAGATGATGCCTGGCTGCCACTGCCTGCTGCTCTGAAAGGGATCGTAATTGGAGGTCCTAGATAAAGTGGAAGAGAAATGTGGACCAAAATTCTAAATCATAAAAAAGATCAGCCTTACTGGTCTGATAGAGACTGGTGGCACCCCCAAGACTATAGTCCTTAGTCACCTTTCAGGCCTGGAACTGAACTCACCCTGGTGGCTCAACTTTCAGCCAAACAATAGACATGCCTATAAGGTAAACAATAACACCAGGGAGGTACATACTCCTTAAAAACTCCTTCAACCGTATGAGATCAAAAGGGCAGTATTTGCCTAGGGATAAAACTCAAGGCATCAAGGGATAGGAAAGAAGGACAAATATTAATAGGAAGCACAGGGAGCAAGTGGGAAGAGCGCTGCCACATTGTGGGGATTGCAGTCAGTGTCCTGAGACAAAATGCATATAAGTTGTTGTATGGAAAACTGATTTGCTCTGTAAACTCTCATCCAAATCACAATATAAAGTTTAAGGGAAAAAAAAAAAAAAAGACTAGGGGAAGGGTAACTAGAAAATCTTGGATGCCTAGTTTGAGGAACCTGAGTTTTACCCAGTGGGTAGGATTAATATAGTGGTTGTATCGAAGATGGATAAGATTGGGTTGGGGCCTAGGATAAGTTAATTAATTGATCACTCAGCATCTTTCTTTTAGGCAAGGATTTTATCAGCTGCAATGCTGGATTCCCTCTTACCTTAGCAAATATCTGTAGTAATTTTGTTCAGTAAAGGAAAACACAATTCCTTTATGCTGATGAAGAGAATGAGCTTGTTTGAAGTGTCTTTTGCAGTTCAGAGGGTTTTTGACTATCAGGAGCATGTTGGCTTGAGATCTATAGGAAGTGATTTTTTTTGGCTGTATTATTATTATTATTATTAAATGTTATAATATGTAATATTGCACCTGTGCCCTAGGAGGGCACTGTTGTAATTGAGTCAGGAGGTTGGATTAAGGGAGAACTGTGAAAGAGGAGTGACATGTAAGAGATATTTTGGGCCAGTAGGGGGATTTAGGAGTCTCTGGGTGGTGCAAATGGTTACTGTGCTTGACTGTGGTTAATGTGCTAGGACTGTGCTCCATAGCGTTTTCAGTAGCAGGGTTTTTTTTTTTTTATAATTTTATTTTGATTTGGGTGAAGATTTACAGAGCAAATTCACTTTCCATACAGCAGTTCACATATACTTTGTCTCATGTCATTGACCATCAGTGATTTTTTTTTGGCTGTATTATTATTATTATTATTATTATTATAATCGACCACAGTTTACCACAATGCGACAGCTCCCCTCCCACTTCCTCCCCATAGTTACCTCTTCCCAGTGTCCATCCCTCCATACTCTCCTGCGCCCTGAGCTGTCTCCCTGTGCATAAGCAGCCCTTACTTCTCCCATGATTGTTGTCTCCAGG
>NW_006921779.1:495238-500528 GCF_000298275.1 Orycteropus afer afer | reverse complement strand
TGACTTATTTCACTCAGCATAATGTCCTCCAAGTTCATCCACGTTATGCAGTGTTTTGCAGATTCTACATTATTCTTTAGCGTTGCAGAGTATTCCATTGTGTGTATGTGCCATAGTTTGGTTATCCATTCCTCAGTTGATTGACATCTAGGTTGTTTCCACGTTTTGGCTATAGTAAATAGTGCTGAGCGGGTTTTTGGGAAAGTAGATCGCCAGGCCTTTCTTCCAAGCACTTCCAACCTTCTTGTGCTTGGAAGAAAGGACTAGCAATCTATTTCCTAAAAAATCAGCTATTGAAAACGCTGTGGAGCACAGTTCTACTCTCACACACAAGGGACTGCCATGGGTTGATGACAGCTGGTAAAACAGGAACTTAAGTTGAGGCACTGAAATTGCTAACCCTTTGCTGGAAGATTTTGCCTTGAAATATAATTAACTATCCCTCATCTCAAACTTTTCCAAAACAAACTTGTATAAAATGTTCTTTTAAAGATTTTACTCCATTCTGAACTTGTTAGATAGGGCTGTACATTGGAACCTATCACTCAAGGTTGTGTGTCTTAGTCCCAGGACACCCATTCTATGGATAATCTTCACTGTATGCTTCTAGAAATAGTGCCAAGAATTGCATAAGAAATCCCCTTAAGTCTCCTCTAAAATCTTCAATTATATTTTGATTTGTCAATCTTCCAGGGTGTCAGGAGAGCTTGTTTGAAGGATCTATTCATTCATTTAACTAATAAACATTTTCTGAATGTCTACTCTGAACAGGCATTATTAGTCTAAGTGTTAGAGAAACAAAGATACCTTGTTAGATCTGTGATCATACAATTGAATGGGGGAAACATATTTGTAAACTAATAATTACCATCCAGTGTACGAAGTGCTATAATGTAGATAAATGCTGATGGCATAGTGCCTAAGGCATTTGACTGCTAACCAGAAGCCTGGCAGTTCAAACCCACCAGCCACTCCTAGAGATACTGCCTCAGAAACCCAAGGAGGCGTCGCTATGAGTTGGAACCAACTCAAAGGCAGTGAGTTTGGTTTTGGGTTTGGTTTACAATTTCGACTCATAGTGACCCTCCTTGGGTTTCTGAGGCAGTATCACTACAGAAGTAGATTGCCCAACCTTCCTTCTGAGGAGTGTCTGGTGGGTTTGAAATGTCAGCCTTCTGGTTAGCAGTCAAGTGCCTTAGGTACTATGCCATCAGAGTGCCCAGGGAGTGAAGGAGGAGTATCTAATGCAGCCAGAGTGGGAAGAGGCCAGGGAAGGCCTCCAAGAGGAAATGAAACCTGGATTGTCACCTTAAGGACTTAGGAGAAATTGAGCAAAGGGTTGGGGAAAAAGGAGATCTGTGAGCATAATTAAAAGTAAAATGATGAGAGAGCTTAAGAGGAGGGGACATAGGAGGTTGGTAAGGTTGGCGAGTAGAGTATAAGGGAAGAACTGAGATGACAAAAGTAGAAATGAGACAGGGTAAGAAAGTGGGCAGATCTAAAATGTTGCCTGACCATGTGTGTCATACTGAAGAGAGTTTGGACTTTATCCCGAAAGGCTTTTGGAGCCATTGTAGCATTTTCGGCAAGACAGACTAAGATCAGATTTACATGTAGAAATACTTCCCCTCTGGCAGCAGTGTGAAGGAGGATTAGAGTGTGGCAAGACTAGTGACAGACAGACAGGAGTCTGTTACAATAATGTAGGTAAGGAGTGATTAGGGTTTATGAGGTCGTGGAAGTAGTAAAGTAGCAAAGTGGGGGAATCAAGAAATGTTAAGGGGTAAAATCTGTAAGTTTTGATGTCTAATTGGATATGGTATGAGGGGAGAGGGAAGAACCTAGGATGACTTGCAGGTTTCTAGCTTGGGTATCGGTGTAGGTGGGTGATGTCATTAACTAAAACATAAGAGAAGAGGAAGGTTATTTGTGGTAAAGTACTGACAGTGATGGTGCAGGGAAAAATAATGAGTTCGGTTTTTATTATGTTGAGGTGAGGTTTCTGGGATATAGTAGGTTGTATAGGATGTGGTGCTATGGAGATCGATCTATGGGTGATCTGTAATCAACATACTGAATCAAAGCTACAAGAGTGGAGAAAGATTTCTTAGGGAGTTATGTGTAGACTGAGAAGAAGACTGAGGCAAAAACTGGGGAATTCTAAGGGAAGGGTGGTTTCAGAAGCAGAGGCAGAGGCAGAGGAAAACAAAGCCCCTGAAGGAAATTGACCACAGAAAAAGAGTGGCCAGAGAGTAAATTTCAAGGAGGATGGGGGAGGGTGTGCTACACAGTGTCAGGTTGTGCAGAGGTCAAACAAGATAAGGACTAAAGGTGTCCTAGGATTAGCAGTATAAAGGTTACCATTTTCAGTGCAGTTGTAATTTTCACTGGCAGAAGGGAGTGGGTTGAGTATATGGGAGTGCAGACTTCAGAGTTGATGAATTTGGAAAACGACTATGAAGGGATGGAGAGGAGAAAGACATTACATAGAGGGGGGCATAGGGTGGAGGGAGTTTTTTTTGTTTGTTTGTTTACTGTAATATAGGAAAGACTTGTTATTGCTGTTGTTAGGTGCTATCCAAATGGCTCTAGCTCATAGTGATCCTCAGTACTACAGAACAAAACACTGCACTCCTGCGCCATCTTCACATTCGTTGCTATGTTTGAGCCCATTGTTGCAGCCACTATGTCAGTCCACCTCTTTGAGGGTCTTCCTCTTTTTTCTCTGACCCTCTACTTTACCAAGCATGATGTTTATCTCCAGGGACTGGTCCTACTGATAACATTCCCAATGTACTTGAGACAAAGTCTCACCATCCTCACTTCTAAGGAGCCTTCTGGCTGTACTTCTCCCAAGACAGATTTTTCATTTTTCTGGCAATGCATGTATCCAACATTCTTTCCCTAACACCATAATTCAAAAGCATCAGTAATTCTTTGGTCTTCCTTATTTGTTGTCAGTTTTCAGATGCATATGGTATGACTGAAAATACCATGGCTTGAGTAAGGAGCACTTTAGTCCTCTAGGTGACATCTTTGCTTTTTAACTTTAAAGAAGTCTTTTGCAGCAGATTTGCCCAATGCAGTACATCATTTGACTTCTTCTTTTTTTCAATTTTTATTGTGGTTTGGGTGAAAGTTTACAGAGCAAGTTCATTTTCCACACATCAGTTAATATACATTTTGTTTCATGACATTGGCTACACCAAAAAGCAAACTCACTGCCGTCAAGTAATTTCCGACTGCTAGTGACCCCTCCTTGGGTTTCTGAGGGGTATTTCTATAGAACTAGATTGCCCAATCTTCCAAGGAGTGACTGGGGGGTTTGAACTGCCAGCCTTCTGGTTAGCAGTCAAATGCCTTAGGCACTACAGCACCAGAGCTCCTACATTGGCTGCAGTTCCCCACAATGTAACAGCTTTCTTCCCACTTCCTCCTTGTAGTTACCTCTTTCCTCTGTCCTTCTTTCTTATGCATTCCTTCCCCCTGAGCTATTTCCCTTTGTAAATACTGCCCTTCTGTTCTCCCATGATTGATCCTTCTAAGGAGTATACCTAGTGATATAAATGTTCACCCTGTATGTATGTCTATTGTTTGGGTGGGAGCTGTGGGAGTGAGTTCAGTTCCAGACCTGAAGGGTAACTAGGGGCAGTAGTCTTGGGGGTCTCACCAGGCTCTATCAGACTAGTAAACCTAGTCTTTTTTTTTTTTTTTTAATGAGTTTAAGTTTTGTTCCACATTATTCTCCAACTCTATCTAGGATCTCCTGAACTGAAACCTTTCCGAGTGGTTGACAGTGGTAGCTGGGTACCATCTAGTTATTCTGGTCTAATGGTCATATAGACTGAGGTCGTTTGACTTCTTGACTGCTGCTTTCTTGGGCATTGATTGTGGATCCAAGTAAAATGAAATCCTTGACAACTTCCATCTTTTCTCTTTTAATCGTAATGTTGCTTATTGGTCCATTTGTAAGGATTGTTGTTTTCTTTTTTTTTTTAAATTAGGATTTGGGAGAAGATTTACAGAGTAAATTCACTTTTCATACAGCAGTTCACATATACTTTGTCTCATGTCATTGACCAGAATTTACAATGCAGCAGCTCCCCTCCCACTTCCTCCCCATAGTTACCTCCTCCCAGTGTCCATCCCTTCATACTCTTCTGCACCCTGAGCTATCTCCCTGTGCATAAGCAGCCCTTCCTTCTCCCATGATTGTTCTCTCCAGGGCGTGTGTCTACTTGAGGTAAATGTTTAACTCACATGCCTGTACTTTGTTTGGCTGGAAACCCCAGTTGTGGGTTCAATTCCAGACCTGAAGGGCAGCTAGGGGCCATAGTCTCAGTGGTTCCACCAGGCTCTATTGGACCAGCAAACCTGGTCCCCACCTTCTTTTTTTTTTTTTGTTGTTGTTGTTTTCTTTATGTTGAGGTGTAATCCATACTAAAGACTTTGATTTTCATCAGTAAGTGCTTCAAGTCCTCTTCACTTTCAGCAAGTAAGGTTGTATCATCTGCATATCAGAGGGTGTTATTATTATTATTTTGATGTTTTTATTATAGTTTAGGGGAATGTTTCAGAGCAAATTAGTTTTCCATTCAACAATTTATAAACATTTTTGTTTCATGACATTGGTTGCAATCCCATCAATGTAATGACACTCTTCTTACTTCTTCCTTCTGTTTCCTGTTTCTTTCCTGCCTCTTCCTGCCTTCTGAGCTTTGTTTTGGGGCTCATGCTGCCCTTCAGGTCTCATATGGTTGTACTGATGAGGACAGTCCTGTCTGGTGTTATTGTTCACTTTATAGGCCTCTTGTTTGCCTGAAAGTTGATCCTCGGGGATGGGTTCAGTTCCAGGCTTGAAGGGTGTCTAAGGACCACAGTCTCTGGGTTCTACCAGTTTCTACAAGACTGTTAAGTTTAGTCTTTTCTATGATTTTGACTTTTGTTTTACTGTTGTTTTCTTTTTCTCTCTGTCTGTCCAGGACTTTATATTGTGATCCTGATCAGAGTGTTTGGTAGTGGTAATTGGGCACCCTCTAGTTTTTATAGTTTCAGAGTAGTGGAGGCTGTGGTTGGCATGATCTATTAGTCCTTTGGATCAATTGTTTCCTTGAGTCTTTGATTTTCTTCACTCTGCTTTGCTTTGAACAAGGAGAAACCAATAGTTGCATCTTAGATGACTGCTCACAAACTTTTTTTTTTTTTTTTTTTTTAGTATTTGGGTGAAGATTTACAGAGTAAATTCACTTTTCATACAGCAGTTCACATATACTTTGTCTCATGTCATTGA
>NW_006921779.1:488573-493533 GCF_000298275.1 Orycteropus afer afer | reverse complement strand
ATACTGCCTCGGAAACCCAAGGAGGGGTCGCTATGAGTCGGGGCCGACTCGACGGCACATAACAACAACAACAACAACAATAGCTAATGATCGTGCTCACAAACTTTTAAGACCCCAGTTGCTATTCACTAAAGTAGGACGTAGAACACTGTCTTTGTGAACTATGTTATGTCAATTGACCTAAATGTCCTCCAGGACTATGGTCCTAAGTCCCCAAGTCCAGTGACTCATTCCTTTAAGGTGTTTGATTGTAGCTAAGAAGTTTTCAGAACTGTGCCATCTATTGACTCCACCATAGCCTGGGATCTATTTGCAGCACGTACAAATATATGTGTAGAAATATCCTCTGCCAAATCCATATATATATACTCATGGGTATACTCCCTTTCACCCTCCCACTTCTGTTCAGCTTACAAGTCTGCCTATGAATCTACGCTTAGATATTGTTTGTTATTGCAATTATTGTAGGATTGTGTATTTAACAGTATTTACCTTTGTTGTCTTTTATTCTTGTGCATCATCCATTGTCCTCCCTTGCCTTGGTCTTGTGCTGATATTGCAGGTTGTTAATGAGTCTTCCTTCAGTCTTGATGCTACGTTCTTCATACAGTCTAGCTTCTCAGATTATTTGCTCAGGATACAGATTGAATAAATGAGGTGAAAGGATACAACTCTGACACACACCTTTCCTGATTTAAAACCATGCAATATCCCCTTGTTTTGTTTGAATGATTTCCACTTGGTCTTTGTACAGGTTCTACATGAGCACAATTAAGTGTTTTGGAATTCCCATTCTTTGCAATGTCCATAATTTGTTATGTTACACACAGTTGAATGCCTTTGCATAGTCAATAAAACACAGGTAAACATCTTTCTAGTATTCTCTGCTTTCAGACAAGATCCATCTGACGCCAACAATGACATCTTTTGTTTCACATCTCTTCTGACCCCAGCTTGAATTTGTCAGTTCCCTGTTGATGTACGGCTACAGCTATTTTTAAATTATCTTCAGCAAAACTTACTTGAGTGTGATAGTAATGGTATTGTTCAATAATTCCTACATTTTGTTGGATCACCTATCTTGGAATGGGTACATATATGAATGATTTTCAGTTGGTTGGCCAGGTATTTAGTTATCTTCCAAATTTTTTCACATAGAGAGGTGAGCACCTCCAGCATTGCATCTGTTTGTTGAAACATCTCAATTGGTATTCCATCAATTGCTAGAGGCTTGTGTTTTGCTAATGCCTTCAATGTAGCTCAGTTCAGAAGAGACTTAAGCATATTTAAATGCTTTTAGGAATGAGGCAGTAAAGAAGGAGAGATGTAAGAAAATTCAAAGGAGGGAAAGAATAATTGATGGGAGTATGAGATCCAGAGTCAAAAACGGGATTTGTGTCATGAGAAAAATAAAAGAAGACAAGAATGCTGGTGGTTAAGTTGGTTAAGTAGAAGTATAGGGAGTTGAAGGAGTTTCCCTGCTGGCCCTTATTCTTTCTGTGAAGTAGGGGGTGAAGTTGTCTGCTGAGAATCAGGGTACTTAAGGAAGCTTTGAAATAGCCACCAAGGGGAGTGGAAGTATGAACTGACAAATAGACTTAAGCAAAATAGACTCACCAGGCTGTGCTGAATGTTGAGTTAAGTTTGTAGTCTATGAATTCTGAGCTACAGCAACCTGAGAGAGGGAGGGAAAGAGAAAGTCTTCTCTCCTTTTAGCCTGACAAGCACTCAACAACTTAGGTGTACATATAGATATATATATTTTTTATTGTGATTTGGGTGAAGATTTACAGAGCAAATTCATCTTTACAGCAGTTCACATATACTTTGTCTCATGTCATTGACCACAGTTTACCACAATGCAACAGCTCCCCTCCCACTTCCTCCCCATAGTTACCTCTTCCCAGTGTCCATCCCTCCATACACTCCTGCCCCCTGAGCTGTCTCCTTGTGCATAAGCAGGCTTTCTTTCTCCCATGATTGTTCTCTCCAAGGCGTGTATCTACTTAAGTAGGTGTACATACTGAGAAAGCAAATAGGTATATTGATCCAGGATCAGAATTGTCCACGATTTGATGGAAGAATACAAAGTCTTTGTATTTTGTCTAAAAAAAGTAGAACCTACTTGATTATCGATTTATATTCTGTAGCTGGTTTGTATTTTGCATCCCAGCAAAATTGTAGGCTCCTTTAGGGCAGGAACCATATATTTAACTTTTGCATTTCTGTATATAATTTAAGAGCTCTGGTGACACAGTGGTTAAAGCACTTGGCTGCTAACTGAAAGATCAGTGGTTTGAACCCACCAGCTGCTCCATGGAAGGATGTGTCAGTCTGCTTCCATAAAGGTTTATAGCCTTGGAATCCCTCTGGGGCAGTTCCATTCTGTCCTGTAGGGTTGCTATGACTGGGCAATGGTTTTGGATTGGTTTAGGGCAGGAACCATATATTTAATTTTTGCATTCCTTTATATCGTTTAGTAAAATGCTGGGCAGAAATTGATTTTTGATATATTTATTCACTTAATTTGCCTTTTGTGATTAGGGGCATCTTAAGAGACTCAGTATGGAGGCCTTTCCCACCTGTGGTCTTGAATCCCCATCTTACTGTGTGATATAGATAGTGTAGGATTCATTATTTTGGGAATGAACTCAAGGCCTATCTTGAGCATAAATTTCCCAGGCTAAATTCACTACTTTCCTCGGTATAGTTGAGTTTAGAAACAGTTGTGAGCTTTGCTTTCCATGAAGATTGAGGGATTTGTATACCCTATTCCATTTGGACCAGGCTTGTGAAGATCTGAGTTCTTTACAAGATTAGATAGAGTACATATTGTGGAAGAGGCAGCCGCCTCCTTGCTTATTTTGGCAGGTGGGCCATGAATGTGATGGATTTATTCTCATGACTCAGCCCTCCCTGCTTTACCTGGACAGGTTCAATATAATCACTACCTTTCAGAGAGTGATAGTGTGCTTCACAGTTTATCTGACCTCTATATCTAAAAGAGTATTAGTTACCCTGTTCTTTGTCCTCTACTTGCTTGATTCCTTTAGTCACCCTTTAGTCTAATATAGAGGATATTTTGTAATGTATTAGGCCCAATTCAGAATTGTCTTAGGTCTTATTCTTTTTGGTACATTCCACTTCCTTTGGTTGTTAACTGGCATGTTTCCCACAGTGTGGCTTGTTTTCTGCTCCTTGTTTTGTAAATTTGGCCTCTATATCAGATAAACTTGACATGAATCACTCCAGGGAGTGGAAGGTGTGTATCTCCACTAATTTGGAGAATCTTTGATCTTGTTTCAGTCCCTGTCTTGTAAGAGGGGTGTGTATAATACTTGTGTGTTTCTTACTTTTGGTTTCACACATTGCAGTTGAATGGTCCACTGCAAACGATGCCACTTGGCATATATGGACTCCCATTACTATTCTTGTCATCACCATCAGCCTCTATAAAGAACCTCTTTGAATTTTTGTATATTAAAACCAAAGAGCCCCCAAACCAGAGCTGCTGCTATCCCAACAATGTATATAGCACTAAATAAATAAAATTCATAAACCCACTGTCTGCCTCTAGGAGTTTACAGTATAGACTAGACATTACAAATAACAAAAAACAATAAAGAATATGTAAACAGTTGAACAAATAATGGATGGTTACTCCTCATTATCTATAATTTTCATATTAGAAGATACACTAAAAAGAAACTTAGTCCAAAGGGAAAGGGGACTGATGAAACAAGATTGTCTTCTGGTCCAGCTAGAGTTAGAACTGCCATCCATAGCCCTGTGGTGCCAGGCAGTGTCTCTTAACACCTTTTCCAGTCATGCAGGACCTCATTGCTATGTTATCTTCCCATACATCTCGGACAGGATCTTAATGAAGCCCTTGCTCTGTACTGACCTGTGGCCAAAGTAGTAGGCTTCAGTTTCCAGCAGGGAGAGCACCTGGAAGGCTTGGGTCCTCTGGGTACAGTTATCTTTGTAATATGAGGAAATTCATCCCAGACTTATTGCAAACACTTTTGTGTTCACAAAGACCAACAATTGAGCAACAGCCAGGGCTGCTCATGGGGTCAGTGTTGGATTGGAAAGATACTGACCTGGCCTGGGCTAAGATCCCTCTACCTTGCTTGGTTAGTTTTCCAAATGGAAAATAGGGACTAGACTGGTTTAGTTGTGGTGCTTTGAGACCCTCACATCTCTCAGAGGACTGGTTCATTTTTTTTTATTGTTGTTGTTATTAATATGTATAATAACAATATTCATGTAATATTGCCTTTTTTAGGAAGGAAGGGGAATTGTCCAGGGCTGGAATTTCCCTCTACCTCTCTGTGGATGAGAAAGATAAGGAGCACTGTTGTTGTTGTTGTTATGTGCCGTCGAGTGGGACCGGACTCATAGTGACCCCTCCTTGGGTTTCCGAGGCAGTATCACTTCGGAAGTAGATTGCCCAGCCCTCCTTCCGAGGAGTGGATTCCCATTTCTCAGGCTCCTTTCTCTGATCATGCTGTGGGTGGTGCCTGAAGGGCAGTAGAAAGGGTGAGGCAGTAGAAGAAATGGTCCAGGCTCTTGCATGAATACAGCATTGAGAAGGGATAAAAGGTGTAGAAGTATTATTAAGGGGGTTATTAAAGGGAGAAAATAATATTTATTGCTGGCATTAGCTGCTTTCTTTGCCTACATATGTTGTCTAAGAGCAGAACCAAAACCCTTGCATTCCTTCTCACCTCCTCCACCTCCTCCTTTTCTTGAGTATATCTCATTTTCTTACTTGTAAAGATGTTTAATTCCTTCAGCAAAAAGGCTTATGGTAGAGTTCTGGCAAGATGGCGGACTAGGCAGAAGGATTGCACAGACACTCTTCAACAAAGAAAAGGGAAACCAATTAACACAGACACAGAAGATAATCTTGGACCCCTGAGCCTTGAAGGGAAGGATGCAAAAGTGGACTAAACCC
>NW_006921779.1:480498-485047 GCF_000298275.1 Orycteropus afer afer | reverse complement strand
AAAAAAAAAAAAAAAAAGGCTTACGATAGGGAAAGTTAAATAAATAAAAATTCCAGAGATTGAAAAGCTAAGTGGTAATTTAATTATGGTCTTTAAATATAACAAGTTTTTTAATCCAACATAAATCAAAATTGTCTTACAGCATTTCTTGTTACGTATTTTGTTACAGTACTCTTTGTGTATATTTGTCTCAACTTCCCAACTTAATTTTGATCTCTTTAAGAGATCAGCTTGTGTCAAATGAGAGAATGCATAAGATGCATTTTATTAATTGAACCACTTTGCAGATGGTGGTAGTTGTTATATTTATTCGTACTTCCCACAACTTCTAGCACCCTTCAGACTGTATTTTTAAGAATATTTTATTGTGTTTTAGGTGAAAGTTTACATAGCAAGTTAGGTTACCATTTAACAATTTTTATACAGTTTGTTTCCTGACACTGGTTACATTTTTCACAATGTGTTAACCTTGTCATTATTTCTATTCTTTTTGTTCCATTTATCTAGCTTCCCTGCCCTTCATTAGCTTGTCATCTTTGTTTTAGAGTAAATGTTGAACATTTGTTCTCATGTAGTTGATGATATAAGGGAGCACAATATTCACAGGTGATAATTGTTTATTTTATAAGCCAGTCTATTATTTAGATGAAAGGTGACCACCAGGAGTGGCTTCAGCTCTAAATTCAAAGAGTGTATTAGCGCATTAGTGTTGGAAGTTCCTCTAGTCTCTATCTGTCCAGTTAGTCTGGCTTCTTAGGAACTCCAGTTATGTTCTACATTTTTCTCCCCTTCTATTGAGGACCTTCTATTGTATTCTGATGGTATTCTGATTTAGGGCTAGAAGAGGCTGCTGTTCTCATGGGCTGTTAGTCCTATGGACTAATTGCTTCCTTGAGTCTTTGGTGTTCTTCACTCTCCTTTGCTCCAGAGGGGAAAGACCAACAGTTGTATCTTAAATGACTGCTGCTTACAAGCTTTTAAAACCCCAGATGCTACTCAACAAACTACGATGTAAAACATTATCTTTATGTGGTTGTATCATTTTACGGTCCCACCAGCAGTGTATGAGAATCCCACCAGTCTCTCCACATCCTTGCCAGCATTTGTTATTTTCTGTGTTGTTGAACTTTGCTATTAGTGCTGGGGCAGTTTGTGCTTTTTTTAGTTTTGTTTGATAGACTAGTTGTGCCAAAAATTAGGTCCCCTAGTTTTGATCCTATATTATCTTTCAGGAATTGTATAGTTTTAGCTTTATTTGGGTCTTTGAACCATTTTGAGTTGGTTTTTGTGCATGGTGTGAGGTATGGATCCTGATTGATTTTTCCACATATGGATATCTGCTTTTGCCAGCACCATTTGTTAAAGAAACTGTTTCTTCCCCATTGAATGAATTTTGATCCTTTGTCAAAGATCAGCTGCTCATAGATGGATGGATTTATTTCTGGGTTCTCACTTCTGTTCCATGTGTCTCAATTCAGTTCTGTGTGTCTGTCATTGAACCAGGCTGTTTTGATTACTGTGGCTATGTAGTAGTTCTAAGATTGGGAAGTGAGAGGCCTCCTACTTTGCTCTTTTTCAAAATTGCTTTAGCTATTTGGGGCTCCTTCCTTTCCATATGAAGTTGAAGATTAGATTTTCCATCTCATTAGAGTGTTGGGATTTGGATCAGAGTCGCATTATATATATAGATTGACATTTTCATCATGTGATTGTCCTGCAGACATCTTATATTTTAATACATCTCATATTTTAATACATCCAAATTGGGCTTCATTTTCCCCTTCCCTGTTCCCTGATCTGCCCAACCATACAAGAGAAAGTTTTTGATGGTGTAGGACCTGCCTGCTTCTGTAACCTCATTTATGTTCAGCCTCCCTAGCATGCCAGGAATGCCTCTGTGGTTTCTTTTGCCCATGCTATTCCCTCTACCAGGAATTCCTCTTTCACTTATTAAACTTACTTGCCAGCAAATTTCAATTTAACTTATCAAACCTAATTCAGACATTGCCACTATTAGACAGGATTTGAACCAGTCCTTCCTGGTTTAGTCATGGTCCATGAAGCAAAGCCAGAGTGGGCTTGAACTTGTAAAACGTGGGTGTACCAGACGATAACCATAATGGGAATAATTATGGGTTGATGCCCTACTAGAAACTTAATCTCCTTCTTAAATATAAGGACAGTGTGTGCATTGCTTAGCAACCAAATTGCTTGAACGGCAGAGTTGGAAACAGTGGTGCCTGGTTCAAAGATGGCAGCTGATTGTTCTGCTTTGAATGTGTGTCACTTTCTGTAGTCCTGTCAATAATCCAGTCACCTGTATCAGGCTCCTGACAGGGCTTACCATGCCTCTTCTGAGTCTCCTATTCCAGGACTTAGACCTATAATTTTTTTCATTCTGGTTATTGTTCTAGTCCACTCACATTTTACACGTTTGGGTCTGTTCTGATTTCACTGCATCCGCCATGGCTAAACCAGTTCAAATTGGTTCAAAGCCTGCCTTTGCTGATCCATGTAGTTAAATCTCTTTCCTCCATGTCAGTTGTACATACTTCTGATACTGCATACCGCAGAGTTTGTGGTTTGGCTGTTTACATGATTGTCTCCTTTCCACACTCTAAGCTCTCTGGAATCTAGCACAGTACCTAGTACATATAGGGCTGGAGAAACGTTTGATGAATGAATTGGTTATTAAGTTTGTTCACTGAATGAAATCTTGTATAAGAGGATGTGCTATTAGATGATGGTAGGAGAAATCTCTGGTAGTGTAGTACCTAAGGCACTTAATTGACTGCTAACCAGAAGGCTGGCAGTTCAAACCCACCAGCCACTCCTCGGAAGGAAAATGGGGCAATCTACTTCCGTAGTGATACTGCCTCGGAAACCCAAGGAGGGGTCGCTACGAGTCAGGTCCAATTCGATGGCACATAACAACAACAATAACAACAACAGGAGAAATCCTAGGACGCCTAAGTTTGTAATGACATTAGATTGTTAGGATATGTCATTTTGCTCTTGAAGAATTTCAGTAAGAAAATAGAGCACTCTTATGGATGGCTTATTTTTTCATTTGTTAAAGATGGTTACTGAACCAGATGTTGTTTGTAGGTTCCTTTCAGATCTGAAACTCTTTAATGTGAATATATGGCTAGCTTTTCATCCAGGGAAGGAGCCCTCCTAATACAGTGGTTAAAGCACTGGACTGCTAACCGAAAGATAGGTGGTTTGTTCTCACCAACTGCTCTATAGGAGAAAGATGTGGCAGTCTGCTTCCGTAAAGATTTACAGCCTTGGAAATCCTATAGAGCAATTCTGCTCCATCCTATAGGGTCTCTATGACTTGGAATTGACTCCATAAGTGGGTTTTCATCTGAGTTTTAATATGAAATACTTGTACTGAGTGGTTTGTGTATACTAAATGTATCATGGGTCCTTTTCAGAGCTTACGGCTAAAAGTATTACTATCACATGGGCAATTGTAAAGTGCAGAATAAAATAAATTTCCCTTATAATCTTCTAATTCCCATTTCAAAGACTTTTAGAATGATGCAATTCCCTGTTTTCCATTTCCCAAACTCACTTTTTTCCTTTGGAATGTCACAGTTCTACCTTACCTCACTTCTGGAACTCCCTGTTATCATTTAATATTTTTAACTTATTTTGTTTATTGTCTGATTGATCCTTACTACTAAAATTATAAACTCCTTGCTTTTCTGCAGCAGTGGCTGCAATGGAGTTATCTGCAGTTCAGAGTGTGGGTGGGTGGGTGTGGGAGCGTGGCTGCCCTCCCTGGGGACTGCTGCAGTGTGACAAGGCAGGGTGAGTTTCTCTGTTGCTTTTAGAAAGGCTTTAGCCCCCTTCTGTGTTTTGGTGAAATTGCCCTGAGTTTTAATGGGAGAATTGAACTCAGTGGGGTGTACTAGTCAAATGAGTGTCTGGAACTGTAGTGAGTTAATCCGAGAACTTTCATTAAATGCTTGCTGTGTGCTGGGTGAGAAAGAGCTGGAATTGCACTATTCACCCTCACGTGTACTTCCACTGTTGAAAGGGACATGAAACGCCACCAGGATTTTTCTGTGGATTGCCACATTGTGTCAAAGCCCTGGGAAGCCACACTGAGAAACAGGATATCTTCAAGAGTCAAACCTGAGGTTTTAGATAAGGTTTTTGGATTTTACTTTAACTATGGAATGATCATTGCTACACACTTGAGCACTCATTAGACACCTTCATGAGTTAATTTTGTCCTTCAAAGTGGGTATTATTATTCCAGTTATCTATCTATCTATCTATCTATCTATCTATCTATCTATCTATCTATCGTGAAAGTTTACAGAGCAAATTCATTTTCCATTCAACAATTCATACACATTTTATTTTGTGATACTACAGTGTAACAGCTCCCTTTCCACTTCCTCCCTGTGGTTACCTTTTCTTTGTGTTCTTGCCCATGCATTCCTGCCCTCTGAATCATCTCCTTGTGCAAATGCTACCCTTCTGATCTTCCCTGATTAATTGTTCTAAGGAGTGCCCCTCCCTGACATAATTG